>NC_054742.1:34112220-34423195 GCF_018143015.1 Lytechinus variegatus
CAGAATCTTAGTACGACCTGTACACTATACAGGTAATATCAGGAGGACATTAGAATTTATGTGCCTTTGAAACAGTTCTATTACACCTAAAGGATAGCCGAGGGCATTAGGACTGTTCAGTTTAACGGTTCATTCCCCTGAACCAACAAGCAACGAGTGGATACCATCGCGACCATGGGGTCTCGAAAAGCACCCTAAACACGTATTTTCCATATTCTGAAAATGCACCCCTTAACAAGTATTGGCGTCTGAAACCCTACCCTTAACAAGTATTGGAAACAAAACGATACTCTTGGCAAGTATTCCCTGAAATGAACCCCTAAACAAGTACAGCGATATTTTATTGCTATGTCACGGGTCAATCGTGCCCTTTAAAAAGACATCAAGTCAATTTGACATTTTCCGAACCTAGATATGTTCTTTCCGATGAAGTTTTTTTTCTTGATTCATGTTCCTATGGGGTCTTAGAACAAATTCAGCTTGGTTGCCCAAAGTTGCCGTTTGGGCAATTTTGCTAATTTGCATAAATCCAAAATGTCCGCCAGATGCCATCCTGAAAACCTTACTTTTAAACCCCTGTCCACAAAATGATGAGTAATGACTTGTTTTAGGGGTTTAGAGATGTGTAGAAGCGATTTCTGTAATCATTTTTGCAATATAAGGTCATCTTCAGGTCAAATCCAAGATGGCCGCTATATTCCATCTTGAAAAAATGACTTTTGTTCCCCTTGCCCCAGAATGACGAGTAATACCTCTATTTAGGGGTTTTAGGGTGTGCAGAATCAATTTCTGCTTTCTATTTTGCAATATAATGTCATCTTCAGGTCAAATCCAAGATGGCCGCCATATGACGCCATCTTGAAATATCAATTTTGAACCTTTTGCCCCAGAATCATGAATAATAACTCTATTCATGAGTCATTTGGTATGTTGATTCAATTCATGCAGTTATTTTGCACAAAGGATAATCTTCAGATCAAATCCAAGATAGCCGCCAACCGCCATCTTGAGAAATTACTGTCCGAGGCTTATGTGCGGGAGTTTTGATCCTTTTTTATTTCTATGCAACCATACTTTTCCAATGAAAAGACTTTAAAATATTATTTGAATTAAAAAGTGATTTCTACGTTATTTTTTTTCAAAAAAATTAGTTCACTTATTAACTTCCTTTATAATTATTATTGGACTTTTCCTCCTGACAAGAGCCATTGACTTGGTCAGCAGGAGTGCACTCTTTAGCCTCCTGCAGAAGATAGGCTCCCCCAAGACTGTTCCACGGTCAGGATTTTTCTCATTCGTGAATTGTTTTACGGAAACGATGTCGCCCCTGCCTCTCAAGAAGTGGGAATACAAGACATAGTCATACATAACAGCTGCCTGTCCTGTGCATGTAAGGGGTTTGGATCATCCATCAGCCTTTGAGACAGTCAGAAATCCTGATAGACTCAAGACACCGACTGTCCTCCAGATATGTATATCAACAGCACACACTCTTCTGGTTGTGGTGAACTCCTCACCTACCTTGGACCGACTATATGTCTCTTGTCCCCTTTCACAGGACAAGCATATAAGCATCAGGATTGTAAAATCTGTCACAGTCATGGCCAAGCTCCTGCACGGAAGTAAGTCCTGGAAAACGTACGCCGACCAAGAAAAGTGGCTAAACACCTTCCATGTCAGCTGCGTATCATGCGCAAACGGCAGAACAAAGTGAAAAATACAGAGGCCCTTCAGCGTACGTGCTGGCATCAAAAGCTTATTCTCGCTCCTTAGTCAAAGGCACCTCAGGTGGTTGGGGCACGTTTGCCGCATGAAACCTTGGCAAATCCCTTCTTGGATTCGCCAAGGTAAGGTGAGCTGTGTGATTGATCTCATCCCATCGGTAGATCACACCTCCGTTACAAAGACACCTGCAAACGTGACATAAAACTTGCCGGCATAGACACTAACATTTATGAAGGTGTAGATGATAGTCGCCATTCTATGGAGAGCTACTTAGTACAGGGGTCAAGACGTCAGAAAATAATCGGAATGCTAAATTGGCAGACCAAAGGCCTAGGAGGAAGGCTAGGACAGCATCTCTATATAAACATGTCTCAGCGCCATCCTCCTTCATCTGTAAAAATTTGCTCAAAAGACTGCCACTCTACAGTGGAGCTCAATAGTCACTTTCGAAATGTAAGGCCTAGCGCTACACCATCGTCTTTAAGGCGAACTGATGCCTACCAATCATTGGACACATTGATTTAGAAAAAATTATTTATAAAACACTTTCAAGTTCAAATAAGACCCTAAAAGCCTCTTCAGTACAAAGGTATGGACGGACCTTTAAAAAAATAAAAATAGACTCGAAATGGATCATAGCCCAAATCTAAAGAGGATTAATTCTAAGTTGAGCAATTAATCTAAGATGTAACTTCACCTTGACCTTGAACTTGAAAATTAATAAAATAAATGAGTATTCTTACTGAAATCCCTTTACATTAGTTCTAACACGTCATTGTCATTATTCAGACAATGACGGTTGTTCCATACTGGTACCCAATTAGCACCTGGGTGAGAGTGGCTAAGTGTGGATTGACGCCTTGCCAATGGACCCTAAGCCATGGTTGGGCCATGGCTTATGCACGCAAGAGCAGTAGGACTTGTCTCTAAAATCAGACGGAGAAACTGAAGGTGATCTTATCTTGATATTGCTACATGTATTTTAGAGTAAGCTAGGTATAAAAAAACACAAACAACGATCTTTACGGCGCATCAAGAAGATGATATAAGATCAAGGCGAAGGTATTATCAATAGCCATTCGAGCCAAATAGAAACATTGACAACCAGGCACAGACGATTGTTAGAAAAGACTATAGTCATCTATGCCATGCAGTTCTGATGCCATTTATCTAATTTATAAGATGACTCGCTCGGTTCAATACAGAAAATGTAATCCTACATTTCTTAAAGCAGTCCATAACCATTATCCAAGATTTCTGGAAGGAGTCCAATTGCTGTTGCACTGACAACCATGATCATTGATGATAATTACATAGCAGTATAGTGCTTTCATCACCAACATTACCAATCGTAGTACTGCTCCTACTTCTTTTTGTACAATTAGTTCTGGTTTTTAGTCATTTTCATGATTAGATGTTATTTTGAACACTCTAAGAATGGGGTGTAAACATTTGCTGAGCAAAGTTGCTGCTTAAAAGAGTTGAGTAATTTCCTGCTCAATGTTGCGTCAAAACATGAAATTTCGCGTTACACTTCCCATTGCGTCAAAGATCACTTACTTTTCGAGTAAAATATATCACGATGATTGGTAAAATGTGACCAACTGTTAGGTAAAGTCAGATTTGTGCATTATTTATTTATTGGTTTTATTCATTTTATACTGCAGGGTAGGCCTGTTCAGTTATGCAAAAGTGCTTTCCAAAGGCGCCCTGCAGTTTAACAAATAATTCAACATCATAGCAAATCAATGTATAACATAGTAAAAACAGAAATTATTGAGTGAAATCAACAATTACTAATGGAATCCTTACATTTATATCAAGTTATTCAGTGTAATTACATGTATGACAGTCAGAATTTTAATAATTTACAGTGTTTTTTAAATGCATGGAGTGACGTGCATTTTTGTATATCGCAAAGGAGAGAATTAAATACGACGGGAGCAACATATTCTAAACATTTTCTTCTATAATCTGTCCTAGGGCAGGGTATTTGAAGGGGACAGAATATCGTGTTTTATAAGTTATATTACGTTTGTATATAAATGGTCCCAAATAGGCTGGGGCTAAATCGTTTTGTATTTTGAAAGCAAGAATTATACGTTCCTCCACTGTTTGTCAATTAATACCTTGTTTATGAACATTTTACTCATGGTGAGTAAACTGTCAGCAAGTGAACCTGAGCATCACAAGTACAAGTAAGTGCGATATCGCGATCCAAAACCCTCACGATTTCAACTGTCATGGTGGACACCAACCATGTCGGAAACCTTTTTCGGAAGTGGGGCATGCCTCCCGAAGTTGTTGGTGCATTCGACTTTATTTAAATGTCGTTTTGCTTAGGCATGTTAAATTGAATTAAATCTATATTATATTTATAGCTGTATCGTGCGGGTTGGCAATGTGTCGTGAGTACTGGTACACCGGATTTTGCCATTCCCTGGGCCGCTGAACAGTGGCCGTGGCAAAACCAGAGTGCACCAAAAGACATTTTGGGCAACTTGAGAATTTTATTTTTTGTTATGCCCAGGTGAAAGACAACACTTTGAAGATTACTTCTGTGAAATATTTTATTCCGGAATGTGCATTAAGGTTGTCAACTTCCTGTTTCAAATAGCAAAATGTGATATTTTCGCGACTTTTTGCGGATATCATGACCAAGTTTAAAAAAAATCATTTCACTGAAGATTTTTATATATGAATCTGAAATTGCTACCACACAATAATGATATATTCCTTTTTCGTATGGATGGGTTAAAAGTGGATAAAATACACATTTCACGTTGGTCTATAGGATGATTATTCAAAAGAAAAAGCTGATGATTTATGTTTTTACATCTATATTACAAACGTTTAGATTTCCGTGGATTTCGTCTAAATTCTATCACTAAAATTTTATTTGATTTCTAAGCTTTATTAAGTTCATTCTAGATTTATCTGCGCCCTTCTGTTAGAGTCGATTTTGCTTGATACATCACCCCCCCCCAAAAAAAAGCAATACTCTCAATGTGGAAAGGGGAATGCTAAACTCAAGTTCCTTCACGACTGTGCAGTTGGTTGTGCAACTTTTGAGATAAGCGTGAAAGCTCTCACAATCACGTGTGCAACACTCGCATGTGAACGCACGGCCACTCGTGCAAAACGGTGTTTACTATATAGTCGCATTTGTTGTACGACAGTTGTTGCCTTTTTCTTTCTACGATAAAAAAACAATTGATGTCTGTTGAAGTCTGTCGTGCATAGGCGGCGGAGCAGAGGATTATCTTTTGTGTTTGGGGGGGGGGGACGCAACAATAGCCATCCCCCCAAACACAAAAGATAATCCTCTGCTCCGCCGCCAATGCTGTCGTGCACCAATAGGTCGCAAATGACAGCAGACCAATTGTGATATCGGCTCGATCTTGCGACCCTGAGACTATCACTTAAAGACCCAGACCGGACCCAAATATGAAATGCAAAAAATCATATACCGATCGAAATCCATAAATAAACGCAACAATGAGAGCTGGATATTCTTCTTAAGAATGGCTCCAATTATCGAATTCCGAAAATGGCTTTCTTGCGCGCTTCACCGCGACCTCAAGACCGTGACGTCATGTTGTTAGAATTTTGTGATTCCATAAGTTTGTACAAAAAATACTTCGCGATTTTTTTGCTTTTGAGATTACGAATTTTATTTTCCTCAGTTCCGTCACATGCGCATAACATAAATATATTTTTCTTCAAGCTTGAATTGATGAAATCTACAGCTTCGGACTAGTTTTTGCTATTTTTTCTTTCCCGCTTTTTTGGCGCAGCTGTCCAATCCCATTTGCATTCATTATGACACAGCAATTTAGGCTCAAGAACAGCCAAACAAAGAAATTACTAACATCTAGTAAAGAGTTGTAGGTTTCCAACCAATTATAAGTTATAAGTTCAGTTTTAAGTTCATTTTATTTGTCTTCCAACTTTGAGTTTGAATACATGACAAACATACAAGTGTGTATGAAACAATAATCAGAGTACGTGATAAAACATACAAGTAGGCCTATACATAAAACAGAGTATGCAGAATTTGAGCACTCAATAATTGTAGGTGATGCTTACTCCAGCTCTAAACCAATTTTTTTGCTGTTGTTGATATTCTATGAAACTGCAGAGGTTGCATTGTTCTTTGCAAGCATACTATTGCTGTTGCATCACCACGTCCAGGACGTCTAGTTGTTACAAACAGGGGCAGTATGGTATCTCAAAGACAAAAGGCTGCTGGTAGTTTATTTTGAAAAATAGGAATACCCAAAGTAACGCCATATTTTAGTTAAACAAAAAAAATACAGGGGATGCGGTTCTACGACTCTAATATTTCGTGTCAGTATTATTCTTTCTTCTTGCACCCCTTTCTTCATTTTACTTGTATTATATTTTTAGGGGGAGGGAGGGGGTTTCCTGATGTGTTTTTTTTTCTGGGGGATCAGAATTGACATAAAAGGGATTTAATTTTAATTACGTAAATGCGACTACATTTTTTAAACTTAAATAAAAAGAAATATGGCTATTACCAATGTCACGCGACCTAGCAGGTCCCTTTTCAATGCTGGAATTTCTCCTTTTCCTTATATCAAGTTTCAATGGTTAACTTTATGTACTTCCTCACAACGGATCATGTTGTCTGATTGATACTTTCAAATACAGTACCCTGAAAATGGATACTCAGAAACAGATACCAATGGCAACAGATGCAATAATATTAAATAAGTAAATAACTTTGTGTTGCTTGTTTTTCGAAAATAAAATGAAATGTAAGGGGAAAAAATAAGAACCTGATTAAGCCATGATTCATATATGCGCGAGAATTATGTAGCACAGTTCTGTATCATTGTTAGCATGGTTAGATTTTGTTGTTTGATATCAATAGCTTGAACCTGTCAAAGAACGTCGATCTTATCAATAAAAATAATGGTCTTTATTATATGCACATTGAACAGAACAGCATTCAAAATATACAAAATACAGAATATATATATATATATATATATATATATGTGTGAAATATGACTAATTGTGTCATGTTGAGATAAAATGGATTCATTGACCTAAAATGTGTTGCCTCAGTTATTCTGACCTTATTACACCCATTGCTTTCAGTAGTAATACTGTGCAGAATATTAATGTGCTTGTCCCATTTTTAAGACTTAAAAATCTCAGGTATTACAAATCATAGAAATATGAGCTCTCGAAACTTTCATACAGAATGATTGATATACATTATTAACTTGTTCCCGACAACGGTATCAAGTAGTAATATTGACCATGAGCGGGTGGGCGGTGCTAAAGGGTGGATGGCTAATGGCAAGTGCAGTATTATATATTAATCCCTAAAGTTCTCCATTTACATTACAAAAAGTCGTCACTCACATCGACCTCCTTTGATGGCTTCTTCGTGTAAGTTACAATGAGATTAGCCTCAATCGATTTAAAACTATGTTTTTCAAAGTATGTTTTCAGATTATTCTGTCTTCAGACTGAGGTTCAGCATCATTAACTTGATCAGGGGTGAGTCCAGTATTTACCAAAGTTTTTGGTTTTTCATAGAAAAATTTGTTGCGGGACTTTAAAAGGTACAAGGAAATATTCAGAGACAATTCTATTAATATTAATCTGTCGACCTCTGTCATAAAACGATTCCATCAATACCAAAAGGTTTATTTATTGTACGCATTGGGTACTTCTTGTGTACACTCTTAAAAAGGATTGGTCAAAATGACCAATCTGTTGGTTAATATGTGTCCGATCGATAAAATTGGTCAATATTAACCAAAATTTTTGTCGATTTGAACCAATAATTTGGTTGCTTTTGACCAATTTTATCGGTCGGACACATATTAACCAACAGATAAGGTCATTTTGACCAATCCTTTTTTAGAGTGTATAGTAAAAATCTAGTAAAGTGACTCTTTGCTTATCTAGAGTCATGAGAATCTTCACTCTTAATTTTAGCGGTGTGGTTTCAGTTCTGTGATATCATGTGTAGGCTGAATGACAAATTGGGAGAATGGAATGCGGATGGGATCATTTTTATTTTCATATTATACAGCACCTTTTACAGGCTTAGATCATACTTCAGATTACTTAAAGGCGGGTGATTACAGAGTTTGATTTTTTAAAAATTAAGGATGTGATGATGGGAATCAGTGTGTATTACACTGTATATGAATCTTCGTAGGCGTTGGGTCTGGTGCACAAGACCATTTTTACTGAACTTAGTAAAAGGGTTTAAACATTATGTTCTGAGAGGAGATTACAGTTCCCTAAGTCTGATACACCATGAGAGGAAATCCGAAGAAAGTCTTCTTTGGATTACTACCTGCACTCATTATTGACTCAATCATTTCCTGAATTTGTATTACTTTGTTATAATTTATTTTCCAAAATCATTCACAAATCCATGTTTGTCAGTGATGCATGGTATTACAGCTTGTTTATTGGCAATATTCAACTGAGATTTGAAAACACGGAATAACTGTTTTTTTTGGTCACCTTTGCTTTGACATAGCGTTGCGACAGATTCCACGAGCTTTCATTTATCAAAATAATGCAACATTATTATGCACTTGATGGAGATGATATTTATTTTAAAATTTGTAGATATCAAATAAAAAAAAATTATGTTGGAATAAACATGAAATTTTCTACCGTGTAAATCACGAAGATGTGTCATATAAACAAAATATGACAATTCTTATGGGGTCACGTGATTTTAACAAAGCCTCTCCACTAACATGATAAATCACACAAAAACCATTTTTTCGATCAGGTAAAAGCTTATTACTATACTGTTAATAAAATACGGCAAATTAAAATTAAGTTTGTTCATCTCATTTTATAAGCCACAAAATGTGATGCAATGTATATAAATTAAATCTGCACATTAAGATGTTAGAATCGCTATTAGCAATATCATCCAACCATCACTGCGTTAGTGAATTTACGGTGAAAATGATATAATCTAATGAACTGAATTTTCAATTAATGGCTTCCCATTTTCGATGCATTCCCTATGTAAATTTAAAAAGAACAACATGCAAAGGAAAGAGCGCATGATTACATATTTTTAAGGGGCTGACATAATAGAAATCTCGCGTAATTTTCTCTCCAGGCATACTACATGGAAAGAAAGCATTCCTAGATTTGATGAAGCTTAGAGTTGACAATCGAGGCTAACTGGATAATAAACATATTGTTTTTCATTTTTAAACATGCTTTTCTTTTTTGTAGATAGGTGGTTAGTTCTTACATTCAAGTGACATGTTTGCCCTCTTTTCCGAGGGCATCGTGCAGCAGCTCTTTATGAAACTGACCAATGACGTAAATGGATTTGACGAATTAATTACACAATTGAATATAATCCATGGACAGCAGTATTTCAGTAAATAAAGAAAAAATGCTGCTTAATAATTTTCCAAAGGCCCTTACAAAATCAAACTTTCATTCGGATCCTGAAAACTTAGATTTAATGGTGAAATAAAGGTACGGACCGTTATATCTTTTGAATAATCAATTATGTATTAAATGTATTATGTATTTCATTGGTACATTAAGCTAGCATGCACAATAAACCTTCATTTGTTACCTGCATTAATTTGCGGTAAGACAGCAAAACAAAAAGAAAAAAAAACGGGTTAGCTCATAATTCCATTTGAAAGTAAAGCATACCCTTAAACAAAAGATTCGACATTCAAAGGGTTGTAAAATTAAAGACAAAATAAAACACACAGTAGGAAAGAAACCCGTTAAACATGACGCTGAGGGGAAAACTCGTTCATTCATTGGAAGCAAGTAAAAAGACGCATATAAGTGACAGAAGATCGTTGAGTGGGGGAGTCAGCATTTTGAGGGGCATTTTCCCTCTTGATATGTGAGGGCTGGTAATTAAATCTCGGGCAAATTTAGTTTACGTTCAGCTGGGACAGATGACCGCCTGGCGTTGACACGGAATAGTGTTACTAAATCCAATTTGCATATTAGCTCCCGTTGGTTGTGACAGAACACCCGGATGTCTACGCCGTGGTGTATTTTAGGAGAGGGAATGGTTGATTAACACAATATTCATCTTTTTTTATTTTCACTTCACAGCAGATGTTGGTTCCATGGTAGAACACAAAATAAATCAAATCACGCATGGAAAAAAGAGGTAAATTTCATTGACGAATGTGCCAGAAAAGGTTTATTTAGATATGTTAACTGATTATTAATCGTAACACCATTGGTAACATGGTGGCACAATACAGTGCGTCCCAGAAAAAACGAAACCTCTCTTATCTGAAATTACCTTGATTATTTCTCATTCATGGGGGGGGGTACCGAATGCTTTTGCTTGCTAATTGGTAATTTGGGAGTGACTGTAGAATTGCAATGAATAGTCTTTTCCCTGCTTTGATAAGATCGTGTTTTTTAATTAAGGTCAAACTTTGAGATTACTATTTGTGGTGCCGAGGTATTTTAACAAGCATGATATGGGTAAAAACGAACGAATGATATCGTAATTTCTTATCAAGTCAAAAATAACATTATCATAGAGCTGGACAACCAAAAAGACACTATTATTTCGATATTCTTCTATTTTTAAATGTCTGTTCTCTTTTCTTTTAATTCTTTATTTTTTTTCAGTACTTTGAATATCATAAGGGCGATTAGAATACTCCGTCATCATAAGTAAAAGTTTCCATGCTAGGGGGTGAGTTGTCTGATCAAGAATAGGGTGAAGCAGAAATATTTTTTATCGTGTTCTTATAGAACTTTACACCTCTTGACATTCCAAGTTACATGAAGTGCTTAATTGAGGTCGTATATCATGATTTGAATTTTAGTTGATACCAGGCAGAATATAAATGATAAACCCAACATGAGTTCAAATAAATCCATTGCCAATATGCGAAGCTCTTGCTCTAAGCCCGCGGGAAATACAATGCACTTCAGTATCATCCAACGATGACGGTTAAATGATTTTGAAATGAAGCAACGTCAAGCCACTAAGTGCAATTTCACTTTGAGTTTGGAATATAAAGAATACCAATTTCTGGATTGTTTGACGTATGTCGTAAAGTCCAATTTACATGATAATAAGTATGGACAATTATAGATGTTTAGCTTGGCAATTTGACAAATCATAAGGTCTTACCTACTGTCTTCTGGGAAGAACATATTCCCCTCCTTTTGAGGAGATAACCGAAAGGTTTGCCCCCGTTCCCTGTTTCCACAATCGGCTTACGAAAGATTTCCATCTTGCAAATCCGGGTATTGCCCCGGGGTTAAAAATAAAGAGGAAAGATAGAATAAAACTCGGGAGCAATCTTTGCTCCCTTCTTTTTACTAAGGTCACTGTTTTGTGCGCATGCGGTGTAGAATGGGCGAGAAGAGGAAGATATCTGAAAGGAATATAGAAAGTTGAATTTTTCATCTGAAATGTTTTATCTGAAAATCGTGTAGAGAATAAGGTGCTTATACACAGAATATTTAACAGAGGAGTTTGGAGGTGAGAAAATGAAATACCGGGACAGAAAAAAAAATAAGGAATGCGATTAATATGAATATAAAAGGTTCTGATGAGAATTGGAAAATGAAGAGAGAGAATGAGATATGAGTAATTTTTTCTTATAGATTTCTAAGGCACGATGGGTGAATGGCATATTGACACGATGTATGGAAAACTTTAAGGGGTCATCTGAAACAATTGCACTTTCCTCCCAACAATTAGAAGTAGGCATCTGTCTGATCTAGAAATGAAAAATGGTTTTTATTTTTGTCGATATGGAATTAAATGTCAGAGTTTAAGATTCAGAACACTATTCACTTCAAAGGATGCAACCAAGTATAATGGTGCATTATAGATATTCGATTGCCATGACTCCATTGGCGGTTGCCCCTGTATTTTGACAAAATTAAGTCGAATAAGCACAGTGGTCGTATCACGAACCAATCTTGTCCAGTATTTCTCCACGATCTGATTTTGACATCAAAATTTTCAAACTCAACTGCTCGTTAATTCATGAAATGTTTGCTTCATATAAATGTGCAACATATAGAGGAATAATTAGTTAGTATCAAACTGTATGATGATGCAAATGGCGAATCTAATATAATAATTCATTTTCCTATGAAAAAGGGCATGGGAATCCCGGATTTTTTTTTCTGGGACGCCCTGTATAACAAATACAACGGACTCTTTTATAAATCATTATTGTGAAATTACGAAAGGCTTTACACCACCAATTTCTTGTTTTGAGAAACATAACGGCCACTTCCGGAGCCCTCTTTTATATATATATATATATATAATATATATATATATATATATATTATATATATATATATATAGTCTGCATCGGCATATTAAGTAAAGTAATCACAAAAATTCTCTTTTTTGGTCACATAGTGGAAACTGACGAAGAGTGTGACTCTACCTTTCATTTTTGAGAGTGATGCTCCTTTTAAAATCTACGATTTTATCTCCACGGCTTTTACTAAGCATTTTGTGATTACTTTATATATATATATATATATTATATATATATATATATATATATATATATATATATATATATATATAAAGTAATCATAAATATATATATATATATATATATATAATATATATATATTATATTATATATATATATATATATATATATATATTATATATATTGAGATTTATACTGGCATGGACTATTTAATATTTTACAATTCCGGATTAAGAACCCAGAGTGGACTTAATTTTGATATGAATATAATCCATAAAAAACATCAAGGAAAGACCCACAATAACATCCGAGCTTATGATTGTTGATCATGAATATTACAGGAATAACAGGATGTGTATTAGGAGAGATAAATGGTTTCACGGGAGTAGAAGCATATCATATCACACTGTAATTAATCAAGCAGTGGCAGCAACAGAACTACATATCAATAATTAAAATAAAGAGAAACAGGATTCCGAAGGTGTTTTGGTTTCGACGCCGGATGCCATGAAGTCCATGACCCTTCCACGTCCGCTGGCCGCCGCCGCGCCGCCTCCTAGCCCACATCAAGTGAGTCAGTCCGCCCAATGGTTACTGGAGAAGTAATAATATAGGGAGGAACGAAAGGAAATCTGCACAGGACAGAACTTAGGAAATGAAAGCAGGAAATGTAGCCAGCCTTTTGGAAGAAAGAAGCTGGACATAAAGCACCAAAAATGTCAAGTGTTTGGTGAGCAAGGGTTTGATACACAATAGGCTGAAATTACAGCGTGAGAGATGGAAAGACGTGACGGCAGTATGGGAGTGAAGATGAGATGTAGGAGGAAGTTAGGGGAGGACGGAGTCTTTGAAGAATACCCAAACATTGCTACAAAAATAGATATGAGCTTGATTTCAATGTGGGACCGAATGAGATGAATGGTACACTATACAGAAAGGATGAATGCATACATGAAAGAGGGAGAGAGAGAAAGATGAGGAGAGAGATACCACAGAGGAGAGAGGGAGGGGGACAACACAGAGGAATATGGGAGGGGTGTGTGAAGGTGTGGGTGTGTACGTCCCGGACGTGCCCCCCTCCCTGGATCCGCCATTGATGTGCATGCATGTGCGTTATAAGAAAAATAAAGAGGGGAGGGGATGAAAAAGATGTGTGTGGGCGAGTGAGTGTGTGTAAAAGATTGGGAGCAGACAACCGGGGGCAGGGTAGATATAGCATTGATCTGATATAATTCTATCCAGTTATAATTTGTCCGGACATTAGCTCGGAAGTTAAATTCAAGCATTGGAAACAAAGTGATAAAAATAAAGTAAGCCTGAAAAACGCCCCCTGTTCTGGTAACCATTATGTGCTCGATTCATTTAAATTGAATGGAATCACTTGTCCAATAAACTGTCATTGTAATCGTTATACCTTTGCTTTAGTTAATAGTATTAACAATGTAGGACCCTTTATTTCAATGAAGATGTGTCGATTCTACACGTTTTTGTACAGTGAGATGAAACAGCAAATTACGCGATGGCTCGCTGAACTGCGAAATATCATTTGCTGAAACGAGGTCAGATTCAAATCGATAGCAAATGCGATCATGTCTTTTTTAATGATATCAAAAATTCCAAAGAGACTTTGAATTTAAATACCGTGCAAACCTGACACATGCTCTATTATAAGATACGATATTTATTGCTTTGAAAAATCTATATATATTTTTTATTCAATCATTTATTAATGAGTTTTATTTTCAAGAGAAATTCGAACCAAATTTTGATTTTCATGCTACTAAACTCATTTGGCGGTAGGTGTCTGAATTTCAAAAAGAAAATCACATGCCTAAAAAGTTTAATATCTGCTCTTTTATTTGATACCTTAATCACAGAAAATGGTCAAGAGGTTAAAAGTTCGGTCCCCTTGAACATTGCTTGTATTTCCATAATTTCATTAAATAAACGTATTTTCACCGGTTTCCCACAGAAGCTTATCGCACGGTTAACAAAATACTTAATGCATGGCTGATCGTCAACAAAACGGAGTGTCGAGTGATTTGGAACGCTAGCCTGTAAAACCTCATCATTTTATGAAATTATTGAAATTTAAGCTTTATTTCAAATGACCCGAACTTTATTATTTCTTGACCATTTTCTGTAATTGAGGTATGAAATTAAAGAGCAGATATTGAACTGTGGTTTTCTTTTCGAAACCCAGAAACAACCCGCCAAGTGACTTTTTGGTATCCCCTCTTCAAATTGTTTTTGCTCACTCATGCGTGAATGAGAAATAATATAAGTAGTTTCCGATGAAAGAGGAGATTCTAAGCTTTACAATGGTAGATCATTTGTCTATTGTATTTGTGATAAAGTTATGATAAATCATCGCTTAATCTCGGTTTCGTTTTTTTATGCATATATGCATGTGTTAAGCATTAAACAATAAAGGAAGATATAAGAACCAACAAATAAGTTTATCCAAATATCCTCCCCTGATAGCAATAAGCTTTGTGAGTATTAAGCAGTCTAGGGTATACTTACGTGTAACAAGGGACAGTACGAATCACAACTATGTGCTATTAAAATTAGTATTTGCTCACGTTATGTACATTTGTAGACTTAAGGAAAGACCATGAAAAAAGTCTATTCCACATTAAAAATGGCCCGTAATCTCGGTCACATTTCACCTTATTCACCCGGGTCATTATTTACCTGGATTGATAGCTACGCAAACTGATTTTTTTTCTGGTCGAATCCAGCCCATTCATCTATAACTTGATGATACATATTTTCTGAAACAGTCATTGAGATTTATATAATTTGAGAATGTTTAGCTACCTTTATAGGTAGATGTGAAGCTATAGTTTATCTGAATCCATTTACAAGAGTCATATTCCAGTCGTCTCTAAATGTATGCTTGATTTCATAAACAGCTTTGTGAAACAGCTATCCCTATCAGTTTCTTTGATTTGAGAGCTTACTCTTCTTAGGAAGAATGTGAAACTAGGTAAAAGTGTCTCTCCATTTAAGAGTGCGAAATCCATGTATTTCAGTCATTATTACGCTATGTATTATTTTATGAGCAGCTGTATCATAGAACACTCCTAATATTTTCTTAGATTTGTAAATGTTTATCTATCTTAGGTAGATGTTAAACTAGGGAAAGGTTTCTTTCCTACTAACGAGAGTAGTATTCATGTATTCCTGTCGTTTTTTATGTCATGTTTTCTTGTATGAATAGTGGTGTGAAACTACACCCTATATGATTTTCTCAGATTTTTTTGTGAGTGTTTACCCATTTCAGGTATGTGAAACAAGGGAAATGTGTCTTTACCATTTACAAGTGCACCACACGTATTTCAGTCGGGTTTTTTTTAAGTTCTGATCTCATGGACACCTTTGTTAAATAGCACCCTTAATTATTTATTTACATTCGTGTTTATCTATCTTATAGGTAGATGTGAAACTAGGGAAAGGTTTGTTCCCCACTAACGAGTGCAGTATTCATGTTTTCCAGTCGTTTTTATTTCATGATTTCATTCATGAATAGTGAAGCAACCTCCTTATCTAATTTACTTAGATTTTCTTATATTTGTGAGTGTTTACAGTTTTAAAATCATGTTTGATGTCATGAAACGCTTTGTCAAACAGCACCCTCTATGATTGTCTTTATGAGTGTCAACCTATCGCAGGAATAGGCAATAGGTGTCTTTTCTCATTTGCGAGTTCACCATATGTATTCAAGTCGCATTTGAAGACGTGCTTGATGTCATATACAGCTTTGCGAAATATCTGCTATCATTTTCCTAGATTATTTAGGAAGTTTTTGCCAATTTCAGTTAGATTTGAAACTAGGGAAAGGTTCTTCCCCACTGACGAGCGCATAATTTATTTATTCTAGTCGTTTTTAGATTTTATGAACAACTTTGTGAAATAACACCCTTTATAATTGTCTTATAACTATGAGTGTTTATCCATTTTAGTTAGATGTGGAACTAGGGAAAAGTTTATCCTTCATTCACAAGTGCACCACATGTATTCAAGTCGTCTCTAAAAATCATGCTTGATTTCATGTTTAACTTTGTAAAGCACTCCCTATGATTTTTCCATACATTTTTTCCGATTTTTAGGCTATCTTAGGTAGATGTGAAACTAGGGAAATGTTTCGCCCCAATAAGGAGTGAATGTATTTCAGTTGTTTTTAAAGTCACGTTTTCTGTCATAGATAGTGTTGTGAAACAACATCCCTCCATTATTTTCCTAGATTTTTTAAAATAATTTTAAGAGTGTTCATCCATCTTAGGTAGATGTGAAACTATATTAGGGAAAGGCTTCTCCCCATTTATGAGTGCACCATGTATCTCAGTCTAAGTCATTCTTGATGTCATAAACAACTTTTTGAAATATCCCCTATTATTTTCTTATATTTGTGAGTTCTTATATACATCTAAAGTAGATGTGAAACTAGGGAAAGGTTCCTTCCTCTTTTAACAAATGCATCACATGCACTCCCTTCCGTTATGTATGGCATTTTTTAAATTTTTTAAACATCTCCTAGAACATTAACATTGAAACATCTCGTTTTCGCGATATATGAAGAACTTTTTTATGGATCTTCTTCAATCTGCATTTATGAATGCATAAAGGAGAGTGATCTGAGGTTATGAGGTCAAAGTTCAAATATCACAATAATCATTATAATGCCTAATACAGAATGCTTATTTTTCAAAACGTGTAATGAAACGCTTGAGTGATCAATTTCAAACGCAGATCACGTACGTTATTGTCTGATATGATTTGGGATCACACGGTCAAAGCTCAAAGAGATAATATTTAAGAACTTTATTGAGGAGTGAGTTTTTTAAGGTTGTTTTTCGTTTTTTTTTCAAATCTTACATTGATGGTGGCAGCAGTTTTTACTACATGTAGTCGATAATTCTCTTAGTGTTTTATTGGACTTGAATCTACTTATTTGTATGATCACAATAAAATCATGAGACATGATTAACTATAGTGAACAAGTTTTATCAGTGTGCTGTTCTATAGAATGTCTTACCATTTTAAGTATAGTACAAACAAGGAGTTTAAATCTTATATGGGGTTAAAGTAAGCAATTTAGAACTGAGTTCAGTTCATTAGAGAACTGATAAAGGTCATTTAAATCACAAAATACAATATTATTCAACGTATTCCGAAGCATTCGCATAACACATGACCACTTCTCCTGATATTGAAATAAATATATTACTCAATATATGCCTAAGCGTCTGACATACTAAGATTTGTTTTCTCTGAATAAGAAATGGTAATCACCTTTAAAACCACTGAATGAACACAAATGACAATCTAGACTACATATTGATACTTAACTGTTGGGCCGTTAAACTTTGCAAATGTGCGTGTGCACTTTCTACTATAATTCTTTCAACCGCTTTTCCAAGAATATTGTAATCTTTCATACAATTTGTTGATTAGTGAACATAAAAATAGAAAATGATATCAGTTCATTCTATTCTTGCAGTAATAAATAAAAACCATAAATAAAAATTTTAAAAGAGGTTAACCATTTATGTCCATATCCATCCATTCGAAGCAGTGTATCTTTATATTATCGTTTTTAATATATCAGTAGAATTGACACGAAATTTTAATCGTCATAGAATATACCTGTATTTGATTCTATTGTATTGCGTTATGCACACAATGAGCTTTTGATATGTCCTTTGCATTCAGTTCAAGGTCGGAGCCAATTTCCGATTAGCCTTAGATATTAGCTCCAAAGAAATTGAAAAGAGATAACAGAGAAAAGTAAGTAAGAGCAAGAGGGTAGATGCAGTAGCGAGGGAGAGACTATCAGAGAAAAGAGGAGAGAGTGGGACGGAGAGTAGATAGAGGGAGGGGAGGGAGAGTCAAGGAGAGAGGGAGAGAGAGAGAGGATAGAGAGGGAGAGAGGAAGGGAAAATGGACCGCTTATGAAAAAAAATTATGAGGAAATGCAGTCATATGATTTCAATTATGAAATAATCGACCAGAAAATGTCAGAGTGGGTCATTGTGTGCAAGCAATATTATGGCTATATTGAGACCAAGGGCAGATTATACATGCAGTCAAAATATACGCATATTTGGGTTAAGATCGAGTTTTTGTATTAATGTTGGGTCAGAATGTCACTCAATTAATTCCAAGCTTCAATAGGCGTGATATTTAAACAGCAAACAAAATGTGTGTCAGTGATAAATGGAAAATATGCTGGATTTAAATTAGCATCATAACACCCAAGAGAATGTAACCGCCTATGTTCCCGTGTTTCTTGTTTGCATAATTGCATTTGAAAACACGATTAACAAAATAAATTTTCACAGATATTGTTTTTTACCATGTCTTATTTGTGATTGTATGAAATAGAACTGTTGAGATTAAAGTGAGATACCACACGTAGAATAAATCTCGGCTCGGTTCAGATTTCACTGAATGATATCTGCCCTCGAGGCACCGCCTAAGGCATAATTACACAAAATGAGGTAATACCATCATTATACTCGCCTCCCGCACCTATCAACTTTCGTAGTCGGGTTTTCCATTCTTATTCAGTCTTTCTCACTTCTTTGCCCATGCGCTACCGGAGAGTGTGCGATTGCAAGAACATAGTATAAAATCATAGTTATGCCTGGATTACTATTGCAAAGAATGAAATTGTGTTCGATATTTCTCTCCTAGAGTATTCAAATCATTTCACGTAGAATAAGTTTCTAATGCTAAACAAAATTAATAAGGATTTCCCACCAAAACCATAGATTTGAAATGAATACAGATGGCATGTAAACATTTTGCAGTCGAATTCTCCATAAAGATTCGAATCTTTTGGCATTGAGAAAGAAATATTTTATCTTCTGATTTATCTATTTTTCTTCAAAATTCGACTGGTCATCCGGTCCATATTTTTCGTTAAAATCCTTGTATTCAGAGTTATAGCTCTGGTTAGCATTCATGATTAGGGAGAGTGACTGGATTAGACGGTGTGGGTGGATGTATATTACGCTTTGGAATTCAGCACAATTGGGTATTCATTTTGGGTTCTTTATTTTCAGTGAACGGAAATGAAGTCGTTGCCATAGAAACTATGGTAATCTCTCTACCGAGGCTGAGTATTGGCTGAATGAGTATTAACGGGTTAACAAAAATAATTGCTATCCTAGTGACGACGGTAAAGTAAAGTTCAATATAGCTCCTCGCAAAATTAATTATCGATAGAAGTATAACAATGTAACTATAACTGCATGATACGAAATAATTGAATTCGTTTGCTAAAGTAAAAGAATATTTGGGTTGATGAAACTCGAAGGTTATCATCATAACTTTTGAATTTATGAATTGATTAATCTATTATTTATTTACTAATCAATTCAACATATTTATATAGAATAAAAAGAAACAATCGAATCCGCAAAGCTAATTTTCACCAATATCTTATTTACAAAAAAAATAATTCCAATCACAACATTGCAATATAAAAAAATTGTAACATACACAAAATTTATTCAATCCAACAAAATACCCTCAATGTATTATTGATACAATACAATTTATGTGCTAAATTGACCTGTAGAAAATGGGTTATTACACAATAATCTGCAAAATACGTTCGTGGTATTCAGTCATTCAAAATATTTCTTTGCATAACAATATTAGTAATGCATGTGCCCATGTCTAATATGGTGTGTTTATCTGTGTATACAATTTTGAGTGTAGTCGATTTTTCAGCATAAATTTTAGCTTCTGACGTTCATAGTTGGCGTAATTTATATTAGAACTTTCAAAATCTAGATTTATGGCAATATGCTCACAATCTACTTAATTTAAAGGAATTTCTTCTTAAAATTCATCCCTTATTGATACTACCCGACTTTACCTTTAATTCAAAACCTTTGCCATTGACTTTAGGGGAAAAAATGGATGGTGAGTCGGAGTCGCGGTTAATTGAGATGACGGATGCAGCCACGGGGGTCATTATAGTGTCGACCGACAAAGGCGGATATATACTGTGTTCACAGTCCCGTTGAGATATACCAGGGATCTCTAACCGATGTCATCGGATCCCTCTCTAAATATTACACATTGGTCTTCTCTTCATATTGTAATATTGTATATTCTCTTGTAAGACATTGCGATCAGATAAGAAGAAGAAACGTAATGGAAATCACTTGTATTTTTCTAAAGTAAAATATTACTGGTATAAGAAGGGAGTTTAAATGCTACACTCCACCTAACATCACAACTTTAGTAACCTTTTCAATAAATCGTTAAATTTTGTTTTGGCATCTTGTACTTTCATATCTTGCTGAATTTATTACTAAATTAATAGTAAGGGTAAAATGGCTCACTTACAAACATTCCAAAACTCAGTCTTTCACAGTCTTTTTATGCTTACTGACCAGTAGCCGTTCTATAAAGCTGTCCGTAAGTTAAGAGTGACTTAAAGTACGACTGGTGATCCTTTCTTGTGGTTATTAAAGTCGCTCTTAACTTGCAAACAGCATTTTGAAACACCAAACCCGGATCACTCAGGTGCAACAGTCAACTAACAGATTTTAGAGAACATGGCTTTAATCAAATGATTTTTTCGTAGAAAGTTGCTTCGTTGCTTCGTCTATTTATTTTCATATACATTTTCATCTATCATATATATATAAATTGACACCATCCTGTCAATCACGGTAAAGAATATCTCATATATAAGATTAAGAAAAAAAATAAAAAAAACGATGTACCTTTTTCGCATCTACCGCCAAATTTCATGGATGTGTTTTTAAATCTGAGATTTGTTATCTTCATATTTGCAAAAATGTATGTATATTGCTAGTGTCAGCAAGGTAGTGATATAATTCGACCGTAATATGTTAGCTCATCAGAAAAATATGCAGACTAATGACATGTGAAGTGATTTGCATTTTGATTTTCACATTACTCACTCATTATTTTGATCAACTGGAACTCTCTCCAGAGTAAACTATAGAAACTAATACGGATGAGGATCTTTGTAAAGTCGTTTAACGTCACAATAGGATGGGTTTAAAGACAGTTTATTGAATTCTGAGACCAAGGGGAAATCATTCCAGCTGTGATGACAGCTGAAATCAATTGGTCGATAACATCAAGCTATTATGCACGACCTATTACTTCTACATATTTCATCAGATGAAAATTATTATTGTGGCTAAAATATTGGACGCTTGGAATTTGCAAAAATAACCTTAGTGAATAAAGTCACACGAATAGCAGACCTCGAAATGTGTGCGAAATTAAAAAGTAATATTAATAACTTGGGAGGAGCTATTCAAGTCTACGTCAATTTTGTAACTATTATGCTAATGATTGTTTTCCAAATTTCCCAATTCAGCGGAAGTAGTGTACTTATAATTTGCACTATTGATGGTATGAGTAATTGATGTACAATCTCATTATGGTATATCATCTTCTAAATTTTCTTCTCTGAATATTACCTCTCAGCAAAAGACTCTATATTACTTTCCTACGCCATACCATTCTGTTGGTTTGTGGATGAAATATAGGCCTCTATTATATTATTTTACCACTTAATACACCAGTCCCGCCTGTCCCGCGGGGCCGCGGAACCGAGGGTCCGCCCCTTTTTTGGTATAACCAAACTTGCAATAATATGTCTTTTAACCCCCCCCCACACACACACACATACACATTTGCAAATCTATCCGCGACCCCTGCACGTGGATTTGTGTTATACGTGTATTTCACTGTCGATTACTGACAGGTATAAATGTTAATGACATTTTAAAGATTTTTTTCAGGCAAAGACGTGATTTTTGGACAAAAAAACTCGTTTAAAGATAAATTAGACCAATTGCAATTTTAGCACGATTCTGTAACTTACTTCATATCATATTCTCAGCTACGTATCATATCATATTCTCAACTACATATCATATCATATTCTCTGCTTAGTTCATATCATATTCTCATCTCTATAATATATGTTTTAATCTTATTATCCATATCTATGTGATGTGGCTATACTGCTTAACATCTTCACTTCATGTGACCTTTGACTTTATGTCAGCCAATGTAATATGAAAGTCAAAGAATTCCCTAAAGTGCATGGAGAGATTTTAGAATGTGGATGCTGAAGAAAGTGAGTAAAATGAGCTGATCGAAAGTACACATGGTTTCTCCTAACATTCAACATGTGCAACAAAACACCTTAAAACTGCAAGAGTAAAATAGTGCGTCTCTTTTCACAATGGTTAAGGAAATACTATAGCTAATTACCAAGAATCCATCTACGGGTAGCCGTTCCATAATCAAATCATTTATGCATGTGCTGAGGACGAACTGGAACTCGAAGGCATCAATGGCAGGTTAGAACTGGAGGTCGGAAATCTTTGCGTGGGGGTTTAGACATAAAACAAAGTGCCGCCATATAAGCACTGTTCTTGATTTAGATTGCATATTGAAAAAGTCCTTCAGAATTGATGAAGAATGGAAATAAGAAAACTATTCAACAATAAATATGGCCGATTATTAATGATGAATTATCTTGTTAAAGGAGAGTTTTCTGAGCAACTTATCAATGAAAACTAATAGAAAAAAAGGAAAGGGCATAGAGTGGAGGTATAAATGTTGATATATCAGGAACTGTAAAAATATACACATTCGAAATTGAAAGTGAATCTTTAGGATTCATATTAATTCCAAATTAGATTGGTCCCTAACTACAATCCGTCCAGATTTAGTTTTAATTCCCAAGAATGGATTCAACACGCTTCGTTTTTGCATTGTGATAGATAACAGGATGCCCGAAGAAGAATATCCCTTTTGTCATCAACATCGAAAGATCATAAGACGAATAATATTTAGGACCTTTTTTCCGCTGGGCTTGTCATTGAAGCATGATTGCTTTAATATTTTGTTATTTCGATCAGGATATCAAGGATAGAGTCGTAAAATGTAGGTGAAAATATTCAGTGAAAACAAGGTTATTCAGAATTTCATCGAATGCCACGATGTAATATTCATCCCTGCTAGTCAACCTGGATGACAAAGTCGTTTTCATCATTTTTATTCTATTTCGAGAGCTGTCTGTTGGTTGTAATCAAGTTAGCGATATGTGACGAGTTTAAGAAAAAAATCATTTTCATTTCGTTATGAATTAACAAACGTCAATGAGAGAGATGATTAGGGGATTCCAATGCCGTAAGCGTATAAGAAATATTTGAAATAACATTGTGATCATGTAGTGACGTCATGCATGTTCACGTCATACTTGCTTCAAACACATTTATTCCTTGAATCTTTGTATCTCTTTCTCTTCTTTTTTGTCTGTGTTTTATATATTCCCCCCCCCTTCTCTCCCAATATTCTATCATCCTCTTATCTATCCCCCCTCTCTCTCTCTCATCTTCCTTCATCTCTCTCCTATCATTGAAACCTCAGTGGTATGTCTTGAGTCTGCTCACATGATATATTTTTCATTTTATTAATTGTGATTTGCCTATTTCCAAAATTAGTCATGGATAAGAAATCTTGTTTTAAGAAAAGCGAAACTTGTTTTTTTTTCTAGATTCTCTTCTAATCCATTTTCATTCTCATATTTTGTTCTGGTTCAAATCTCATTGTAGTACATCGAATAAATATTTTAGTTTAAATGTTTGAGCATACATTTTCAGTTTGTCACGGGATGTGTAAGGGAAAAGAGGATGTCTTTTATGTATTCTCCAAATTTATATAAAGATCCGTGAATTTCTACTGCAGAAGTTAATACGATTCAGTTTTGGGGAGGCCTAAACATTTATATACACGACTATAAAGTACTAAATCGTTAATGCAATTAATTTGCAAGATGATATGGGTTTCTTATCAACAGCAACAAGCCGAAAGCGGATTTTGTTAGACTTTAGATGTTTAATTAGATGATTAAATATCGCTAATTTGCTGGAAAAAAAAACTTGCTACAACGTTATAGGGTTTTTTCTCCAAAGACCGTATAATATGGGTGAACCTCATGCCAGTGATGGTTTCTAACATTCTTCACCCCTCCCCCAATCACTGCTTATTACACCTCTGAATAAAAGTATAAAACGACTCGAGTCTTAAAATGATTATCCTCCAAACAGCAAATCGCCCACTATTCGTCCTTGGGTGTGCTAAATTAATAAGTGGTGTAATTTTCAAAAGATTTACCGATTTCTTTTTACTGCACGCTAAATTAGAGTTTATTGATTTTTTTTATCCCAATTATGTTTACATTGGAAACATATTACGTTCACGGTTTAATTCTGATGAATTCTGTGGGGGAAATAACATGACACGGTGTGAAATATTGCATTGTCGGATATTTCATGAGAGCATTTTGTTCCAATGTACTCAATATATGCCGTTAGCACATGTCATGAAAACGGACGCTTTATATTTGATGACCCCGTGATAACTGAAAGTAATTGTTGTTGCTCCGAATGCAACGCAGAAAAGCCGCGAGGTTTTTCAACATTTTGTTTTGCAGCTCATGAATGTTAAAATTACTTCATATTTTGAAACAAACCATCGTTAAACTTTAAGCTTTTTATCACGTTTCGCTTGTTTTCATTCGCAATTGTCTATCACAGCTCAATAAGCCACGCAGTACACTGTTAGCTCATGATTTTTTTTTTCAAATGGCATTTGCGATTTTCTCTTGGATGAGCATCAACATTTTCAAATGAAGATGTTGCCTAAGCTTTCCCGGCATAGCATTCAAATTCTAAGAACAAAATGCATTTTATAGACCATATGACTAGAATTGTACACCAGGGATACAATTTTGATATCTGTTTTATTAACTACTTGTGGCACATTTGACTATTGTTTGGGTTACTGTCAAATACGCAGTGATTATGAAGGCTTTTTTACTCTTCAGCTTGGATGTGATGAAAACAATATTTTAACAGGAATACATGAATATTCATCAAATCACAAATGCCTATGTCAGTGAATTTGAAAACCACCTATATCTTAAATGACCTTTTCCTGCTCGTGCACAGTTTGCAACCGTGAAAATGCTTATTAAAATTGAACTCTACAGTTCATCATTACATTACTCTCCACCCAGGTGTTAAATGGGTACCCGGTAGGATTTGAAAGCCTATATGTAGTATGCCTAGCAATTGACTCTTGGAATACTTCAACTTGTTGGAATGCTCCCCAGGGAGTGGAGAAGGAGCATACATTGTATGCGGGCATGCAAGGATCCGATGACCGGGGTAATTATGTCTGTTAAGCGCTTAGAGACGTCGTTCCGATGTATTAAGCGCTATATAAACGCGGAATATTATTATTATTATTACTTGTATCTAATTCATGTTTTTGAGAATAAAAAAAATGTGGTACTTTGAATAACATAGACTTATGTTTAGAGGTTTCTTTAACATTATTGTGACATTGTCAATACCGTATCAAATTACCATTGCATTGCCGGAGTCATTCCATTTGTCATTGTAAGGTAAATCACTATTGCCATTTTCATTATTCATATTAGGTTATCGTTCACAGTAGATGAGACCTTCAAACACGCAGCAGACTTTTTTTCAATAATGGATACAAAGGCCTACTTCCGCTTCCGGGGTCACAAATAGATAGATCTTATGCACGTACCAGAAAACAATTGTGATGATGGTTTAAAGAGAAAGTTCACTCTGACGAAAAATGATTTTTAAGAAATGATTAAAACATTATTGGTGATGGTTTTAGGAATACCCGTCAGAGATTAAAAGGTTATCAGAATTCGAGATGCTCGGTTACCGTCGGATAAAACAGACTTTGTTGGAAAAAATGTCTGACAAGTGTTTTCATGAAATGCTTCCCTGATCTCCCGTTTAAAAGTCTGCCTATTCAGCATCTCTACCTGGTATGAATCGTCCGTCTATCATTCAATCACCCGATTTATATGGGCCATGAGATTGTCATTCGGGGTGTCAGGTATGACATCATATCAATAATACCCTTGCCTCACTCTCATTTGAACCGTAAAAAAATGTTGCGTGCGACCAGAGGAACATCGATTTATAGGTACTCTATTTGGTTCCTTTAATTCTGGAAGGAAAATACTTAAGATAAATTGAAACAATTCAGCTCCTATGGTTTACGCCTATATTTCAGTTGTATCCATCTGTCAACGGAAAGAAAGTAATGTTAGATTACTATCATCAGTAAGAAAAATGTCAAAGTAACTTTGTCATTATGATATATTCATACATTGATTAATTGATTGCATTTATTCTTTTTCATTCCAAAATTTAACAAAAGTTACAATGTATAGCAAAACACAAAAATATAATATACAGAAATGAAAAAGGGAACCCACTGGAAAGCGAAGCTTGTTATTATAGGTTCCCTGCAATAAATAGTTAAAGTATATCTTTGATCAATGAAATTCAAATCGTAAATTAAAAGGTTTATACAATGAAAAAGAATACTACTGGGGTCAAGCTTTTTATGCCTACTATGTTACAATTAAAAAAAAAAATTATATCATACCCCTGCTGTATAAAAAACCATGAGTTCTGGAGTGTGTGAACAGACAATCACTTGGACAAGACAGGACGAATAAAAACAAAACAAAAAACGAAAACGAAAAAAGCACACAAACCACAACAGGACAAGACAACGAAAAAAAGGAAAGGAAAAGAAACAAACAAAACACACTACAAAACATAGACAAACGGGAAAATATGAAAAGCAATAGATCAAGACATTGATCTATTGATCAATGATCTACATAGAATGGAAATCGTGCATGAGGGCTTATTGCAGCCATTCAAAATCAAGGTCTTCGATATCCCGATTAGAAAAAAATATGAGGTTAAGTTTTGAATAAAATTCAGACAAAAAAAAAATTGTAAGGATGCATGAAAATGTCATCAACTATCTTTATTAAATTTACTCATCCCAGACACACAAGGCGACTTGTGTATATAACTCACCAAGGCACCTTGTTCTTTCCAAAAAGCCCGGGAAGGGGGCTCGCCAAGGGGCCTTTTCTGAGACGAGGAGGCGAGATGGCGACTTGTTAAAGTCGCAAAGGTGTCTTGTAAAAGTCGCCAAGGCGTCTTGTCTAAGACGAGAAGGCGAGAAGGTGACTTGTACAAAGTCGCCAAGGCGCCTTGTCTATGACGAGAAGGTGACTCTTACAAACTCGCCAAGGCGCCTTGTTTAAGAAGAAAAGGCGACTTGTGCAAACTGTCAAAGGCGCCTTGTTTTAGACGAGAAGGCGACTTGTACAAACTCGCCAAGGCGCTTTGTTTAAGACGAGAAGGCGACTTGTACATACTCGCCAAGGTGCACTTAAATAGGCTATTGAAGTGAGCTACCGCGTTCGACTTCACGCACGGTACTCATGATCCAGGATAGAAGAGGCATAACCTTGTTTTTTTTTCATATACACTATTTTTAATGGTTTTTGGTCAATTCAAGGGTGCTGTTTACGAATCTGAATGATGCCATTCGTGTACTAACTTTGAGCATTTTCAGGAAATCGGCAGAATCCAATATGGCCTCCAAAATATTCATACTACCCATGAAAATCATAAAATTGCCAGCAAATTATTTATGTATTCAATTGTGTTGCAGGAGTGAAATACTCTCTGATATTTTTGGGACAAAATATTTATTTTTTGATAGTCAAAGTGGCCGCCACATTGGCCACTGTATACCCTATTATGTTCAATATGAATAGGGAAAATTAAGTTTTCACAAAATTGATCACTAAACTGAAAGTAATTGTGATCTATGGACGAAGTAATAAATGAAAATCATCAATGCTAACATGATGTCATATATCATATATCATGTCATGTATATGAAAATTGTTGAATTCAATATTCAAAATAGCTGCCACTGGCCTATATAGTATCATTTTCTATGGCAAAGAGGCCAACGAAAATCGCAAGAGTGAGCACTAAAATGCATATTTTTAAGACAAAACGAGTGGAATACTGACGAAAAACACAACTGTTAACGAGATATATTATTTAATATGCCATGTATATGTGATAAATGCTGTATTTTTATATTCAAAATGGCTGCCAAAAGCCCTGACAGTATTACGTACAATGAGAAAGAGGACCAGAGAAATCACGAGTGAGCACTGAAATGCATTTATTTGTGATGGATATATGGGATACTGTCTAAAAACCATATTTTTAACGAAACATATCATTCAGGTTTAAAGTTTGTATTTAATACTGTATTTTGTCTTTCGAAATGGCTGCCATAGACATTGGTTGTATTATGTACAATGCGAACTAGGTAATAAATTTTCACACGAGTGAGCACCATAAATGCACGTAATTGCGATCTATGAGAAAAATATTGTCTGAAAGCATAATTTCTAACAAGATATTTCAGTTCTTCTGCCAGGTAGGTATAATAAATACTGTATTTTGAAAGTCAAAATGGCCGCAACAGGCCCTAACAGTATTATGTACCATGTGAATGGGGGCAAATGATTTTAATAGATTTTAGCTTTGCTTGACTAAATGGTGTTGTATGAGTGGCACGTTGTCTGAAAATATGATTACTAATGAAATTTATCATAGTATCTAAAATTTAGGTGATAAATGTTATATTTCAAAATTCAAAATGGCCGCCACATGCTCTTTTGTGAAAATTATCTGTCCTCATTCAAATTGTAATAGAATAACGGACCATGGCGTCAATTTCCCATTTCAGAATACAGCAAATATCACCTTAAATGAACCAGACATGATGTACCTCGCTAGGGGCCATAGTTTCAGACAATATTTCCCTCTTACATCACAATTATATGCAATACTTATAGTCAAGCAAAGCCAATTCTGTCAAATTTATATGTCCCAAATTACATTGTACATAATACTTTTTAGGACCTATGGCAACCATTTTGAATTTCAAAGTGAAACAACTTTGTCATTATGATATATTCATTCGTAGAATGGAAATCGTGCATGAGGGCTTAGCAGCCATTCAAAATCATGGTTTTCGATATCTCAATGTGAAAAAAATATGAGATTAAGTTTGAATAAAATTCATACAAACAAATATTTTGTAACGATGCGTGGGTGTACTTTTAGGACCTATTGCACCTATTGCTAGGGGCCATAGTTTCAGACAATATTTCCCTCTTACATCACAATTATATGCAATACTTATAGTCAAGCAAAGCCAATTCTGTCAAATTTATATGTCCCAAATTACATTGTACATAATACTTTTTAGGACCTATGGCAACCATTTTGAATTTCAAAGTGAAACAACTTTGTCATTATGATATATTCATTCGTAGAATGGAAATCGTGCATGAGGGCTTAGCAGCCATTCAAAATCATGGTTTTCGATATCTCAATGTGAAAAAAATATGAGATTAAGTTTGAATAAAATTCATACAAACAAATATTTTGTAACGATGCGTGGGTGTACTTTTAGGACCTATTGCACCTTTTTGAATTTCAAAGTACACCACTTATTACCTCCATGACCAATATGTGATGCATTTATTCAGAAATCATGTTTAAGGCAATATTTTTACTCATACATCACAGTTACATGCATTTTATGATTCTCACTCTTGTAAAAAATAGATTCCCTATGTATCAACTATTTGGAATGTCAAAATACAGTACTTATCACTTACATGGCAGAAGAAATGCTATATTTCATAAAACATTTTTTTCAAATAATGTTTTATCATACAACAGAATTGTATGGATTTCATAGTCCAATAAATCCAAATTCTTTCAAAAATTACATGTCCCCATTTTCATTGTAGATATATGAAAAAATCAAGGTTATGTCTCTTCCATCCTGGACTATGAGTACCGTGCTTGCAGTCGAACGCGGTAGCTCACTTCAATAGCCTTTACAAGTCATGTAGTGCGTCACGTGCACCTTGGCGAGTATCCAAGTCGCCTTCACGTCTTAAACAAATCGCCTTTAAGAGTTTTTATGAGTCGCCTTCTCACCTTTTCGTCTTAAACAAGGCGCCTTGGCGAGTTTGTAAAAGTCGCCATCACGCCTTCTCGTCTTAGACAAGGCGCCTTGGCGAGTTTGTATAAGTCACCTTCTCGCCTTATCGTATTAGACAAGGCACCTTGGCGACTTTGTACAGGACGCCATCTCGCCTTCTCGTCTCAGACAAGGCGCCTTTGCTAGCCGCCTTCCGGTCTTTTTGGCTAAAACAAGGCGCCTTGGCGGGTTACAAAAGTCGTCTTGTAGGTGGCACTTTTAAGCTTCCGTATTTTGGTGCAGTGAACGTCTGCCAGACACAGTTTGGAAATTCGCATTTTTGCAACTTTATTGAGACCCAACGAACCCAAATGGCCGGGGCATGGAGTATATCACACAGTACATGTATGTGTATAACGCTAAAATATATTTGAAAACATTACATGTATATACATGCCATATCCAGGTGATTATATAAAAAAAATCTTTGGAAATAGTAATAGAAATGAAACCAACGCAGGCAGAGCCTAAAATTGTAAATTTGTCATTTTAAAGTAATTAGCCAACATCATTGACTATATATAGACTGTGACAGTGTTTGCTCAATGCGAATTGACCTGATCCCGCTAGCACATAGAAGTAAAGTAAGATATCTAAACCATATACGAATTTTCACCCAGCCACGTTAAGGTTTTTTACGAGGCAGGCGTATTCCTATTGTAATATTTCATATACAAAGTATAAATTATTGATTTCAAGAACAGCTGTATTCCGAAAACTAAGAATTTTGCTATTATGGTTGGTCAAAAGTCATTCACGTGATAAAGTGTAGTTCCCCTTCCCCATCAGTCATCACTCGCAGTGGTGGAACTCTTGCGTTTCGCTGATCACTTCATCCTATAAGCGAAAACACGCAAGTATCGCGACGAGAGCGAACTGTTTCTTGACTCCGTCATTCTCTGGACACAGATTAATATACTTGCACTGTATAGTACTGATCTAATACCTAATAGACCTAATAGTCACTTCTAAGCTTTATTCTTATAGATCAAAATAAATATATTATGATCTCATAAGCCTTGTTTAAATAGTACGGGCGCGAAGTGCGAGCTATTTTTTAATTTCATGTATTTTGTCCTAGAATTTAAACACTCTGGGCAATATTTGTGATCCTAGACGAGATGTGTATCCAACTAAATAATTACTACGAGCGCGAAGCGCCAGCAGAAATTGTTAATATACGTTTTGATCTGATCAAAACAAGAATATGGTAATGCTTGCAGTTAGCCATGAAGACGTTAAATATTTCAACAATCAAATAGTGCGGCACGAAACGCGAGCTGAAAAATTTGACATTTCTACCTGAAGAATGGAAATTCTAAGCACTTTTTGTTGTTGTGAAAAGGATAAGATTACTAAACAATTGATGCGAGTGCGAGCGGTACAATCCTGAAAATGGGATTCCATTCATGTTTTGTAAATAAAAAAATGGTAATTGGAATCTTCCTATATTAATAATGCGAGCGCAAAACGCGAGCCGAAATTTTTTAATGAGATCTGAAAGTTGACAATGATTTAAATAGAGAACAAGCTGCGTGCCTGAATAAACATACGCGGGCGTGTTTCAGATTTCGATTTAGAATCCAGTCATTCTAAATACCTATTTTTATCATGAAAATCAATGAAGCGAGCGCGAAGCGCGAGTTCAAAATATTTGATATTCTGATCTGAAGAGGGTCAATTTAAGGTCTGTATTTCAAGCACTTTGTAGGAAGATTGTGAGGTGGATATGGATAACAGTAAAAAAAAGAGCTGATATGTTTCGTTATTAGGCCTATTATTTTTAGTTTTGACATAGGACCGGAGCATTCTCAGAACATTATGTTATCATATGAAAATGATGACTATCATCCTGTTTCTCTTCCTAAGCTTGATATGAAACTTGTTGATATTCCATTTTTTTTGTAAAAGCACAATTTGATCATTAAATTAATACTTTTATTCATATATCTAATAAGCCTAATGAAGGCGCGAAATGTCTTAATATTTAGACCTGAAAACGGGATATTTAAAGCACTTTTGTAAATATGAATAAGATGCATGAATTAATATATTTTTAACAATCAAAGCAAGTGCAAATCGCGAGCCAAAATTTCTGATAAACTGTCATGAAATGGAGATTTTAAGTAGTTTCTTATAAAACTAATATTGAGATATACATTACTCACTAATCAAAATGCGAGCGAGCAGCGCTTGCTCATACGTTTTGACAATTTGACCCTAAGAGGGATATTTTGAGAAATTTATGGAATACAATAGGTACCTGATAAATAAAATTTTGCGAGTGCGCAGCGCGAGCACAAAATGTTAATATTCAGACCAGAAAACAAATTTTTACAGAGTACTTTTTAAAAATCAATTTGTAAATAAGATAAAATAATGACAGTTCGATTTTCAGAGCAAAAATATGTTTTGCATGTTGACTTCAAAATTTGATATTTTAAGCTCCACATTGAGCAAGACATTTGAATCAACTAAAAGGCAATGTGAGCGCGAAGCGCGAGCGAAAATTGTGATAAAGTGATATGAGAGAGAAAAAAAGTATATTTTCCAAGTCCTCCCCTCATCTTAATTTATTCATTCGTCTTCCTCCTACTATGTTTCTCCTACTTTGTTTCTCCTCCTTTTTCTCTTCTCTTTTCCTTTCTTTTTTCTTTTTTCTTTCTCTCCCCTTTTTAATTTTCTTTTGCTCCACCATTGGAGGAGGGGGGGGGGGCTCGCCCCCTGGATCCGCCTATGGATTGATATATCCGCACTGGGAACTTCTTTGATATTTGACATTTTCGTCTCGCGTTCGCAAGCCAAACACATTAATCGGGATGGATTCAATCCATTCCCTATTTTTAACACGTCTTTCTATGCCATGAACTGTACACTGTCTCTCTGAATTAATGGTTCCTTTTAGTAACCCCATTCCAACTCTCTCCCCCCCCCCTCTCTCTCTCTCTCCATCTCTTTTATCTATCTCTTCCAATTAATTTGGATATTCACCCAATCAAAGTTCTCTAAAATGATATTCTTGTTTTGACCTACTGTGATTTAATAATCTGATTATTGTTTCCCAGATAGTCAATACAATTTCCATGAAAGGCGGATATATGTGCCTTTTATATTGCAATTGACTGCGAATGAAAAAAAAACGGTGGTGTTTGACGATCGAACAAAAGATGGTCGTTGCTCTTACACACGGATGCTTTATTCCGCTCTTGCTTGATTAAACGAACTTTCCAGTTCGATTTCGCCCTTAATCATGACAGACAGATATTAATTTTATGACTTTTTCACATATACATTTTCGATCATACCAAGTGAATAGTGTTATGAGGCACTGATTGAAAGGGGATAATGTGTGGGGGGTATCGCCCCCTTCCCCTCTCCGGTCAAATACACACTTTGTATGCATTGTTTATTATGTTTGTATCTGCGTTGTTGTCTATCGTTCGATGTGTTATTTTCACAAATTTTCTTCACGGCAACCATGAATGATTATGTATGTTTTTGATTCGTGAGGAGGCAGTTTATTTTTATAATAAAAATAGCGCCGCCACCCTTAACATGAAATCCCAGATCCATCCCGGTATTTTATTAAATGCAACCTGTGAAAGGAGAAGAAGTATTTGAGCTGGAATCGTTCACTGCCTGTTTTGCGTTTGCTTGAATAATTACACGATTATGAATCAGACTGATATTTCTCTTGAATGCAAAATTCTCGATATATCAGTTGCCGACTTGCCGTGAAAAAAAAGTTATAAAAAACACACCTCACAAAAGACAAAAACGAACACACAAACAATGCAGAGAAAGAGTGTATTCGGTCAAAGTAAAAGCAATACAGCGTGTCCCACAAAAATGTTGATGGCACTTTAGATGGGTATAATATCAAAACTATATTGTTATACCTCTACATCATTAAACTATCATTCATTTTTTACAACTGGAGGAAATTGTAAGTGATATCACAGAGATATATTATGTGCAGTCATGTTCAGCTAACAAGACTTTGAATCTATTCATTTCTGCCAGAGGCGTAGCTAGACTGCATTAAGGATTTTCTTTTCTTCGGGACTTGGAGATGATAAATTAATGAATCTGACGAATATGAAATTTTGCAAACAATAGAGAGATGCATTGGTTGAAACAGGAGACTCAAATTCTGACCAGGACACATCTCATATAACATACCAACATTTTCATTCCATCTTTGTACAAAAAACTGAAATTTTCAGTCATTCGTAATAATTAATTTTAGGGCAGCAGTTCAGTCCCAAGCAGAGGGATTTCACAAATATCTAAATCAACATTTCAATTACATCCTTAAAAAACTACATACTATAGGCAAGAGCTTGATTCTCTCCGCCGATTTCCAACGCAGAGGTTACTAGCCAGACCCCAACCCCTCCTTGCAAAATTAATTATCGGGAATGAAGATATCAAAAAATTAAAAAGGAAGTAAAATAGTGAATTAAGAAGTAATTGGACTACGTACTTCATTCAACGTAATAACGAAAATTGGATGGAGAGGTTTTCTTACGAGTGCTGAAAAAGACTCATATATATTGGTTCAATGGACCATATCGCATAGTGAGCAAGTTGTATGAAATACTTTTTTACGATTATAAAATTATATACAATATGATTTATGAATTTTTACATTATACTCATTTAAATCATTACCATTTTTCTTGTGAAAGTGAAGTTGCCATTCACAATTTGACTTAAATATTGTATACTTGCACTACTATAACTTGTAACTAAAAATCACCCATTACAATTTTGAGAAATATAGAAACCAAAATAAGACAAAGAATAAAATAAAATTTCCTTCAAATATGTTATTTTGTTGTTATAAGGCCTTATTTTATAAGTGAGGACATTATGCTCACGTTCAATCAAAAATAAATTTTAAAAAGTTCGGCGACCCCCCCCCCCCCTTCCCATATCCTATCACTCTAAGTTATGTTAGATCACATCCGCGCTTTGACCATAACACAGACCTGATACGGATTATATAAGTGATTTTAAAATTATGATATTGGATGAAACCGCCTGATACACGTCATGCTCACGGAATAGAAAAAAAAACGAAATGGAAGAAATGATTATCTACATTAAGTCTAATAATCCACTGCTAACAAGGAAACCGTTATGGTTATTCAGTTAGGGCAAGATGATTACTTTACCCGCAGGTTTATTATTTTTTTTCTGTCAGCGGTTGTAACGTGAAATTAGGGAATTACCCATGGCCTGGAGGTGGATATTATCCCTGCTATATTGCCCGTACAAAGGATGTCAATACAATGGGTATAGGATTTCGAGCCGTGCTCGTAATTTTGTTACCATGGGTTCACTTTTTGTATCCATCGCGAGTGATGTCGCGACTATTCCAAACATGCAGGATGAAATTAGTAGTTGCGCCAGATACGCAAAGGTTCTAAATGTGCCCCCCCCCCCCTGCTCCCCTTGCCCCGCCCCAGCTGCTGCTGCTGCAAAGACATCGGTATTAAAACAAACCATATTAGTCTGGGAGGACCATTATCATGCATTTTACACCAGTGTTAAGTTCATGTTCAAACCCAATGGTGTTATGACTACACATTCAGCTTGTTGTTTTTCTTAAGTATGTTTAAAACCATGAAATATATCAACACCTTCCCGGAGTGTCATAACAGGCTATGGGGGAGCACTCTATCCCCTGCCCCTCCCCCCTTATATGCTCATAGCTTAGGGTGTGGTGGCGTGGTACCCCCAAACCCCGCTAGTGTTGTTCGTAATATCTTAGTCATTACAGTATGGGTAACGTGTATTATTGATAACATATTTTTTAGTAGCTGGAGGTTGATAAATTTCAATTTGAAAAAAAGTAGGTAAAGCAACTGTTGTTTACTTTTTAACGAATTCAAGAGATAGTTTATTTTCAAGATTTGCAAGTCATGATTTGTTGAGAAGCAATGATTGCAACACATTGTAAATTTGGAGTTTCACATTATTCTAAAATTAGATCACACATCCTGTAAAGCACTATAAGCCTGCGATGTTTACCGACTATAGAAAAAAATACACCTCTGGAAATGCTTTCGACTTCCCCTGCTGTGACACTATGTTAGTAAATAGTCTTTTCAATGTTTCTTAGGCATAACTTGATTAATAGTGTGTAATTTAAAGACCGACAATCGAAACATAGCACACCATTCCTGTAAAATGTTTTATCAGTGAAAATGGTTTAGGCAATAGGCCCTCCACGCGTTTTATTGAAATCAGAGTCGACAAGAAAATACGATGAGGAAATATTCGGATTGACGGAGGACACATAATCCTAGCACTTTGGAGAGCTCTCCTCTGATGATTCCATATTTCATGTTCGGAAATCACGACATGTACTTTTATGTGTCAACGGTGTTGACTGGAAAAGCATACCAAGTCTCCTTAAAGGGGATAAAACCTTTGGAACAAGTTAGTTTGTGTCGAAACAGAAAAAGCAAAGAATAAGAACAAAGAAAGTTTGAGAAAAATCAGACAAATAATGAGAAAGTTATGAGCATTTGAATATTACAATCTCTAATGCTATGGACATCCTCCCATTGGCAACGCGACAAGGATGTGTGATGTCACTGATGAACAACTTTCCCTTTGATGGACTATGAAATACCCTCAAAATGTGTCTTTTTGCTTTTTTGTATGGTGATACAAACTCTTTATCCATGATGTATTCTTTAAAAATCTGTATTACATGCCCTCCTATAGAAAGAATACATGTTCTATTGATAGATGTAATAAAAGAGGCAATTTAAGTGAAATATGTACTTAAGTAATGGGGAGAGTTGTTCAAGAGTGACATCACACATGTTTGTCGCATTGCCAATGTGAGGATCTCTATAGCATTAGTGATTGCAATATTCAAAAGCTCATAACTTTCTCATTATTTGTCCGATTTTTCTCAAACTTTCGTTGATCTGTTTCTTTGATTTTTCTGTTTTCAGACAAGCTATCTTGGTCCAAAGGTTTCATTCTCCTTTAAAGAGCGTTGTGCCCCACGCCGTCTGCATACTCCCTGCACATCTATAACACCCACGCATAGATGATGCAAACTACCTCTTATTTTGAGTTTTTACGCTGTTGTATATCTTTTTTTAATTCCAAACTTCATTCTACATTCACCAAATCATAATAGGAGTGCGGTTCATGACACATGTTTCCATTATAAAGTGATACAGTTAAGTATCATGCCATTAAATGTCACATGTTATGTCCAACCACAATCCAAACTGTTATTTCAACCAAACATATCACGACGCCTTCTGTAGTAAAATATGAATACTTTGAAAACCACTGCCTATCCTTTTACAGCTTCCTTACTAACCTTCATCTCATATTTTAGCTTGTAATATGATAATTATCTAATGGATCTTTCATTATAGAAGAAGGGTCAACGTACACAAAAGTATGCTTGCCTCGTAAAAACCTAGTCATTTTCACAAGGAGGAAAATAATGTATCCGGGGACATTATCAGAAGGTCAATCTTTTAAAGTTATCCTCAAACAACATTGTGTTGATTTATGCAATAATGAATGAGGAAAATCCATTAATAAAAATATTCCACTTCATATAGTTTGCCTTTATTGATAAGCGACTAAGAAAAAAAACGACTTCATTCCATGATAACATTTCATTATCATCTCTTAACTTACACTCTTAAAATAGTTTGGCAAAAAAGGCCAACTTTTAACCAACCCTGGGCAACAAACTGTCCACACAACTATCATTAAAATCTGTCCAGATTGAGTAATAAAAACTAATACTGTAATTGGTTATTTTTAGCAAAATACATTACCCAAAACAGTGGATTACGTTGCCAAACATTTTAAGTGTGTAAATGTCGTCATCTCCATTAATACAGATTTTCATGTAAAATTACAAAATACATGAACTATACCTATCAGAGGACTCCCCTGGAAATAAGCATTCGAGCTTTCGTGGGTCATCCTGTGCAAGCCTGTTTTTTTTTAAATGATACTGTATTTAATAATGTTATGGTGACTCGCCAAATACAATCAATCAATCATCCACAGCAACATACTAGTTTGAGGACGCGTATGTATATATATATATATATATATATATATATTCTTGTGATTTTGTAATAAACTAGAATAGTGACCAACACCTTTTGGTGCGGGAGAAGGAGGAGTGTTACCAAAATATTAAGACGAAATAAGCGTGATACGTTAATTAATATTACAAACTGCACAGAACGCGATTAGAATCATTAAATAAACCGAGCTAAATGATCTAATGTCAAAGAGATGATGTGGAAACGAAGAGGCCGGTATCCGGAGTACATATTTTCTCCTATATCTTATTGCTTATACAATCAGTGATATTAGGAAATTATATTGTGATCATTAAGGCAATTAACAAATTCATCGGAATCGTAACATTTTTTGTAATGTTATGATTCGTATTGACAGCAAACCGTTGTCTCTGTCTCTTTCACTCTTAGTCTATCATTATTTCACAGCTTCGTGATTATCCGTGATAAGTCCAAAATGATTTCTAAACGAGGTATATCAAAGACACATAATCGGTTTAAGTTTCTTATACATTTACCGACCCGAGATGAACCTTACCTTATGGGAAGAAATACATTTGTAAATTGAAATACATTGTGCTCGATGACGACATTTTATCAATTTTGCCACATTCGTCACCTTTCCCCTTTAAAACGTTTTGGCTGATGGTGATTCCAAAATAATTCACTCAGATATGACGCACAAGGAATAAATACCGAACGTGTTTGAGGAATACTTTCTATTCCATAGTGCAATTAGTAATTTTAAAATGAAGAATATTCTCAAATATTATTGATTTGACTGAAATACTGTACGAGAATGTGTACAAGGTTGCCACATTGAGTCTCGTTCTTAATTGAACCCATTACTGCCCATGGTTTTCAAGAAAGCTCTTTTGTTGCATGTGTGTGTCCATTTTATATGCGATGACGTACGACTGATTTTGATTCTTATTAGGGTTTTTACTTATCGTTATCAACATTATTATTCCAAGTATGTTTTTTCTATGGACCCTGGGAGCTAAAAGATAAAAGCCAATTTTTATTTCATGTTCTTTGAAATTCATTTTCAGGTTTTCTTAATTCTTTAAAAACAACCTTTAGATTTTAAGGAGTAATGGTGAGATCTCACCTATCAATCTCTTCTAATAAATATGTTTTTCATTTTCTCCACCTTCCTCATCGTAACGCAACGTATCTGCTTGATTTCACATTGACTTACTACCTTCGTCTGTTTGATACCAGCTGTAATATCCTATATCCCTACTACTCACCTTCATCCTTCGTCTGTTTGATATACCAGGTGTAATATCCCACCCCTACTACTCACCTTCATCCTTCGTCTGTTTGATATACCAGCTGTAATACCCCCCTAGCTATTACTCACCTTCATCCTTCGTCTGTTTGATACCAGCTGTATACCCCACCCCTACTTCTCTTCTTCATCCTTCGTCTGTTTTATACCAGCTGTAATACCCCACCCCTACTACTCACCTTCATCCTTCGTCTGTTTGATACCAGCTGTAATACCCCACCCCTACTACTCACCTTCATCCTTCGTCTGTTTGATACCAGCTGTAATACCCCACCCCTACTACTCACCTTCATCCTTCGTCTGTTTGATACCAGCTGTAATACCCCACCCTACCTACTACTCACCTTCATCCTTCGTCTGTTTGATACCAGCTGTAATACCCCAACCATACTACTCACCTTCATCCTTCGTCTGTTTGATACCAGCTGTAATACCCCCACCCCTGCTAATCACCTTCATCCTTCGTCTGTTTGATACCAGCTGTAATACCCCCACCCCTGCTAATCACCTTCATCCTTCGTCTGTTTGATACCAGCTGTAATACCCCCACCCCTACTAATCACCTTCATCCTTCGTCTGTTTGATACCAGCTGTAATACCCCACCCCTACTACTCACCTTCATCCTTCGTCTGTTTGATACCAGCTGTAATACCCCCACCCCTGCTACCCACCTTCATCCTTCGTCTGTTTGATACCAGCTGTAATACCCCCACCCCTGCTACTCACCTTATCCTTCGTGCCTCCCAATCCCCACGTTTCTCACTTCTAATCACATCTGTCTTTTCAACCGACGGCCTCAATCACCTCCGAGAGATTCGAGTTCTTATTTTGTATATGTAATAAGTTTAATGACAATAATTGGCACTGACTTTGATAATGCATTATTACATTTGTTGACTCAATGCATTTCCCTCAATGTATTAACGCCTACAAATACACACAAATAATTTCAAACTTGAATGTCCTGATATTTCTTATCCAGGGGGTAGTCACCCTATAGGTTGTAATTACGTGGCGATAGATGTTCTGAGTGCACTCTCCCGTGTGTGTAAACAAACTTGACACTTCACAAATACACAATTTAAGGAAAAATTGTGCCATAAATGTATAATAAGTTTTATATATAATTTGATATCATATTGATGTGGTATGTCTTCCTGCTTTGATAATCAGTAGGTATCTTTTGCAGTGATGTAAATTTTGATTTGCACCAAAGTAAGGCATCACTGCAATGAATGAATCTAGATTCCAATGATACCACAATCCTACATGGGTTATCGCCCTTTCACACGGTGAAAAAAAATCGTGATGTGAAAAATAAAGGCTAATGACGAGTTTTTAGCAATTCTGAAACCAAACTAGAATCACGAGTGCTAATCACAATCACGAATTCAAATTCTACTCCAGAGATGAATTCCAGTTAAGTTTCACTCAAATTTTACGTGTGAAAGGCTTTACCTCCTAAACATCTTTTGGGGGCGGAGCATCCGTGTCATTTCATGCACTTCCGTAGATAATACAATTGTCATGCACTCATCGTATCGATGTAGTGCTTTGATTGAAAAGTCATCAAGGACACAGATCGCCTTCGCTCTGGAATTCGAATTCAAATCACAGTTTTCGAGTGAGAGTGTGAAAGGTCCGATGATTCTAGAGACGAATTGCAATCATCAATACAATGATGATTCAAGATTCACGTGTGAAAATGCCCTAAAAGATGTTTATTAAACAATTAAAATGTAAATTATTAAAAAGGTGGTCTGAAATGGATATTAATGCAGCCCTTACTGTCTTTTGCTTTGGCAAGCAGTAATACCCCCACCCCTGCTAATCACCTTCATCCTTCGTCTGTTTGATACCAGCTGTAATACCCCCACCCCTACTAATCACCTTCAACATTCGCCAGTGTAAGCAATGACAAGTGGGATTTATTATTCATGTGCATGCAAAATAAGATTTTGTTTTCCGTGCCTAATCATATCGTTAACAGATAAGAGAAACGTTAAAAAAAACATTATGCGTTGGAGCATGTGACGTTATGCGTTAGAAATTGTTTCACCATTATGCGTGAGGACATCTGACATGCGTTAGAAAAGTTGCATGCAACATAATGCGTTGTCTGTGACATTTTAGTCAATACGTCATTATCGGTTGTAACAAGCCCTGGTGAGCACATTCGTGAGATGTCACGTAGTGATATACATGTAAGATTTTGTGGCATTCCGTTTCAGGTGTTGAGACAACAAATATTAAAATGACACAAAACATGTAACAAAATCTTGTAATGCTGATAGTGAGCTACCAGGGATAGATATTTTCCAAAAGGGGAGGGGGCACATTTTCGAGGAAAATTTTGACGAGCAAAAATTAAAAGGTTTTCCATCCAAAACTAGGGAGATTTCGTCCACGACAAAAAATGGCATGCAAAAAAAGTCTTTATTTTCAAAGGGGGGCACACTTTTTTTTACAGTATTTTTACATTATAAATTTTAATTGCGCCTCTAAAGGGGTGGGGGTACGGACCCGTTGTGGCTACTCCCCTGCATTCGCCAGTGTAAGCAATGACAAATAGGATTTATTATTCATGTGCATGCAAAATAAGATTTTGTTTTCCGTGCCTAATCATATCGGTAACAGATAAGAGAAACGTTAAAAAAATATTAAATAAAAATTTCATATATGAGAGAACGGCAAGGCAAACCACGTGGGGGTGGGGGCAGAAGATTCCCAGCACGATATGTAATCATGAAAGTACATTGTTAAGATTCGTGACTTCTCATTTCAGTCGAAAAGGGTTAATTCGTTGTAAAACAGCTGTCATCAAAGTAAGTCATTATCTAGCTTAAGAAGTATGAGGAATGAGCCACGATATGCCAGAGACTTTAGCATAATGAATGTTGGAATGAATATGTTTTTATGAGTCTTGGTCTTTGAAATAGAAGTTTGATCTAGAGATATCTTTTTACATCCGCTGTAATATTCAAGTCTTCCGGTCAAATGATTTTGTCCAAACAATAAATAAATTGGTATAGGCTCTGTCGTTTTTAAGGATGACAGGCATACGTGCTATGATAACAGACTGACACGACCATGAGGGCACGTTTTGCAACCCCACAGTATTTGATGAATACTAAATCATCACGCGGGAACAGCTACACTTTATTACTTGCTCCGTTCATTATTTTAATTCCGTATAGGCCAGCTTGATCACGTGTATTCCTTTCATGAAGTAGAGTACGAGATATATCTCCCTTTCCATTGATGTACGCTCGTTATGAATATGGTAAAAATTAGTCATTAGTAACTTCTCTGGTGACAGGGTTAAAGGATGTCCATGATGTCTGCCAACTCCAAGCGCCGTGGATGTGTTCAAGGTCTTCCTTGCATCTTATAAATTGATTCAGAAAAAGCTTTTGGAATATAATCATGAAATGGCATTATTTTTATATCCTTAGACAGAGGCGTAACTACAGATGGCATGGGGGCACGTGCCCCCCCCCCCCCCCCCATCGTCTGGCAAAAAAAAAGAAAACGGGGAAAAGGAGAAAAAGAGGGAGAAAGGGAGAGAAAAGTGTATTATAATTATATTACGTATACTATGAATTATGTTACTGTATATTACAAAAGAAACATGTTTTTTCATGAATTTATAAAACATTATTTGCTCAGGTCTTATGTCTTCATTGTTCCTGGCACTCGCATTGTTTGCTTAACTAGATATAGTAGATCAAATATTTTTTTCGGAACACTTTAGTTTTCAAGTATATTTGAGAGAAATGACGTTGTTAAATTAAGTCAATATACACCAAATTAATTCCTCGCGCTTCGAGTTTTTATTGTTTTAGGTAGTGATATATACTTCTATTTCATGACTACTTAAAGAGATTGTCAAAATTTAAGGTCTTAATTTAAAAAAATATATGTCCGTGCTTACGTTCGCATTAGTGGATTGGTGAGATATGTCTGCTCTTCATGAATTTCTAAAATCAGTCCTTAAAATGTCCCTTTTCTGATCTGAATATTAACATTTTTTCAGCTCGCATCATTTGGTTATTGAAATACGTTATGTTACGTATTGGCTTAGCTCCAACACATACTTAGAATGCCCCTTTTCAGGTCTAAAATTCCAAAATTTTCAGCTTGCGCTTCGCGCTGGTATTGTTTGTTTAGTGAGACAAGTATGTGTCATGATAACAAACATTTGTTCAAAATGTTCCTTTTTAGGTCTGAATATGAAAAGTGTTCAGCTCGCGCTTCGCGCTCACATTATTTGATCAGTGAAATACATATCCCTTTAATGGCACTCTCCTCAAAATGATTTTTTTTAGGTCAGTATACCTTGCAACTGAGCGCGCGAAGCGCGCTCACCAAGTAACTCACAATTTTTGCCGATGCCCCCCATGCCGTGACTCACGATACGCCACTGTTCTTAGATGTCAATGTGGATACACGTTTTGTGTTTTGAATTAATTGAGATTACTGGCGAGGGGGTTAATTCACTTGATTCAAGGATATAATCTCATTCGTGACGTTTACAAAAAATGAAGTTAGGGCGTTCCCTTGCTACTTAGACTTGCAATAAAACATACGATAATTCACTAGTGTATTTTATTACAAGAATTTTAAAGTCCCCTAAAACATATTATTCAATTATTGTTTAATTACGTATCGGGTAAGGTAGAGTGTAGAGGAAAATGCAGCAAAGTTATTTTGTAAAACATTGGTCTAACACTCCCGTTATGAGTTATAGAGATGCTCTTTATCCGTCATCCCATCAAGCCTAATGCCGTACATAATCTGACCGTAAGAATTCCAATAGTGGCTCAATTAGCCCGTGATTTAAAAAGTTGTAGATGCAAATGAATGAATATTTTGAATATTTATGGATTGAAGATAATGTCGGGTTGTTAGTACATAGGCCTATCTCTTCATAAGATGATCGTGTTTACATGTTTATTCGTTCATTAATTGTTTATAAATGATCTCTTGCAGATGGCTACAAGATTCCCCCGTTATTTTTTTTTTGGTTTATCTATTACATCAAACTCATCGTCCTTCATACATGATCGCAATGTTTCAAGACTTAAATCATGATGGTAGTAATAATAATAATAATGATGATGATAACAAAAATTTTAATAATGATTATAATTATTACAATTAAATAATAATAATAATCATTCCTCGTTTATCACATCGGAACGGCAGCTATAAGCGCTTAACAGATATCTTGGCTTGCCTACTTATGGTGTATGCACCACACCAGGGTGGTCAAGTGTGAGTTAACGCCTTGTCACTGGATTCGATCGAACACACGACCCTCAGATTACAAGCCAAGAGTCAGAACCGCTACACCGCGACACGTTCATATATTACTATATCCCTATAGTTCCGATACATTGTCATATGTAACCGTAATCGATGAGAAGAATTTTATAAAACGGTCAGTGAAAACAAAATGTTCGAGAGAGGCGGTGAGATATAGATTCAGATTGAAAGACAATGACGTTGTGAAATTGAAGACGAGAAAACGCTACGCTGCGTGCATGGTTCAATACCGAAATGTCGTTTAATTCAATAGATTCACCTTTCTTACTTTCTGCTTATTCCGTCTTTTTTTCAAAGTGAAGGGGTAAATGGAATTATACCTTTCACTGGTCATGATAAAGATGAAAATGTCAAACCATTCAATCATTCAATATCTTGAAGGGATAAAAATACGCGAACCTAAAATGGTGAAATAAAGAAGAGTGATATTTTGTCATATGCTGAGCAAGTTCCACTGATGACATTGGAATTTTCCCGCGTGCAATTTAGGTTAATGGAATATACGGTGAGGATGACACTAGAACATACATAACGAAATTCTTCATTAAATTCTATAAATAGGTAAGACGTAAACAAAGGGTCTAAGCCTGAATGGTATGAAGACTAAGAGATTATGTAATAATGAACGGAAGAAAATGATTGATGACTATGATTTGGTTTATATTCTTTTAATTGATTGCTGATGCTGCTACCACCCACAATTACTCTTCCTCAACCTACTACTACTACTTCTACTACTACTACTACTACTACTACTACTACTACTACTACTACTACTACTACTACTACTACTACTACTACTACTACTACTACTACTACTACTACTACTACTACTACTACTACTACTACTTCTACTTCTACTACTACTACTACTACTACTTCTACTTCTGCTACTACTATTTCTACTACAACTACACTCTAAAAGTCGAAGATTTAAAATAAACCCAGATCGGTTATCAATAGTGACCAGCAGCCAAATATTAGATTTATTTTCAAACCTTGCAGATTTGAATATAAATCTAAAAGATTTGAATGCAAATCTTTTGAGATTTCAAAGTTAATCCTAAAGATTTAAAATAAATCCAACATTAGTCTTGTCACTATCCACAGCTGATTTGTATTTCTTTTAAATCCTTGATTTTTAGAGTGGACTAGCCACCACTATTACTACTACCACCACTTCTACTACTACTGTTACCACTACTAATAACTAGCAAAAATTCCCCAAATATGTCCGAATTTTCAAGTAGTAGTTGTAGTAGTAGTAGTAGTAGTAGTAGTAGCAGCAGCAGCAGCAGCAGAAGCAGCGGCAGCAGCAGCAGCAGCAGTAGTCGTTGTCGCCATCGTCGTAGTAGTTGTAGTAGTAGTAGTATCAGGAGGAGGAGGAGGAGTTGGAGTAGGAGTAGTAGTATAGTAGTAGTATAGGTTTTCCCCCTCAATTTCGCACTTAGTGCATGCAAGAGTATAGTTCATTCAATTTCGCTAAAGAGCAACCAAAAATTCAAACTAGTCATTCAAAATCGCCACAGAGCCGTCAAAAATTCATAATGGGCATTCAGTTTGGCTATAGAGCAATCAAAAGTGTAAAAACATCATTCAGATTCGCCATAGTGCACTCAAGTTAACACCGGAGGTGTGAAGACAGAGCGTTCAATTTCGCTATTAGGTATCCATGTTCATAACTAGTGCATTCAGTTTAGCACTGTATTTACATGACTTGTAATACATATTCAAACATTCTTCGCTTGTTTTTCCCAACCTGCAGTATGTCTGCCACCAGTGACCATTCATAAAACTGCACTGGACAATTTACATTATTCTTTACAGATGCTTGTAAAATATCATGTAAAGTACATAAAAGCAGTGGCCTGCTTATTTAGGAAGTTATATACCGTCTGCAATTACGATATCATATTAAGTATATACATTTAGTTATTGTTTTTTAAAAGAATATAAGAGGTTAAAAAAGAATTATACAAGGGAAGAAAACCGTAGTCAATGTCTTCATTTTTGATGAAAAGATTATTGCTTTAAAATGATTAAAGGCATATGAAAACAGGTACAAGATAAAACAAATAATTTAAAGTATGTTATGACAGAAGAAAATCATGATATTGTATACATGCTAAAGTAATCAATGGCTGAAAGAAAAGACCGAGTTTGCTTTGAACGTTAACATGTAAATTTCATACCAAAGATCTGTAAATTATATACCATTTGCAATTACGATATCATATTAAGTATATACATTTAGTTATTTTGTTTTATTTTAGGAATATAAAGGGTTAAAAAAATATATGAGGGAAGAAAACCGAAATCAATGACTTAAGTTTTGATGAAAAGATTATTGTTTTAAATGATTAAAATCATATGGAAACAGATGCAAGATAAAAAGAACATTAAACGTAAATATGAAAGAAGAAAATCATGATATTGTATACATGCTATGATTATGTCTCTAGTCAATGCATATATCGAAGAGATGGTGCAAATGACAAGACAATATGCATTAAGAACATAAGAAAATACAAAGATAAAAATAATAAAATTTCATGACATTTCCCTCTATTAATTCATATGGCTTTAGCCATCCGATATTTATATTTTTTCGGTGACTTAATATGGACATAGTAAGCCCATAAAATGGAAGAAAATATAAACATGAGAAAGTTATAGAACAAATAAAAAATTACGTGTGCTAAATTGCATGCAAAAATTGTATAATTGGATGCACAATGGCGAAATTGAATGCTCTAACATAGCTCGAGGGGGTTTCACGGGTGAGCTTGGTTGCACTATGTACAAATTCGTACAAATTTGGCGGATTTGGTTGCTCTAAAGCGATTATGAATGCCAAATGGCCATTTTGTTTGCACTATATAGCGAATTTGAATGCCGACTGGTGATTTTTGCTGCCCTGTTAATAAATTGAATGACCTATTTAAACTTTTTTATGCAGTATGTGCGAAATTAAATGACCTATCTTTACTTTTGCATGCACTAGATGCGAAATTGGATGGAGAACCTATAGTATAGTGTATCAGATTGGATATTAAAAAGAAGATTAGTTTATTTCATAACGATTTGAAATCATAATGTTCTTTGCTTGTTTATGACGTGACAATTAGTATGGAAGGGACAGGTGATTTCAGAGATGCGGGCAGGAAGATTGAGCACACATGAAAGCCAATATTTATCATTATTTGTTTCGCTGAATACGTCAAGCAATCGACCGTGAAATGTGCCAACCTTTTTAGGATTTCATATTTCTCAAAATAAATATGAAGAAAATCACTTTTTGCACACAGTAACAGAAAGCAGTCTTCAAGCAAATTGCTCAGAATGAAGAAAGGAATATATTTTACACATGGCCTATTCGTTTTTCATTTTTAATCACGCGCTGATTTAATGTCGGTTTTTTTTTATAACAAACAGATGAAAGCTCTAGATCCTTTCATATTAACTGGTTCACAGGTTTTTCGAACGAATACAATATTAATGAATTATTGTCATAACAAAAGAAACGTTCAAATCACATTTCCTGAACCATTTTGCAAAGTTACTACACAATAAGCCAGTTCGTAGTTCCTTTCTGCGCATGATCAGAGGAGGGTCTTTGGTACTAAAGTGAAATTGTGGTTTAAAATCTAATGAAACAAGCACCAAATTTGATGTCTTGATTATTCATATATTTTTTTGAATTGTGTTTTTCATTTACATCCACAAAAAACAACAATGCGTCCACGAACGACTGGTATTTCATAGTTTTCCAAGTACTTTGTGCAACATGCTATATGCATTCAAAGTAGAAATGAAACAAATACCTTCATAAAGTGTTCATTGGTGTGCTATTCTAGTCACCTGGTCTATTCAGTTTCTTCATACTGCTATGTAAGGCAAGCTTACGTGATATTTTGCTTTTAAATCTGACTATCATAATGAAAGAAATGAAAGGCCATTTGACCAAAATTGTCCATGAAGTAACTACGAACTGGTCTATTTTTTGTCAAAATGTGTAACTTCATTTAGGTATGAAATCACTTAAGCGTACGTCGGTATATTCAAGGTATATACGTCGATATGTGTGAATAGTGGAATCTTTGGACATGAAAGTAAAATTTCATTCATTGCAATGAAATCTTATATGCATTGATTGTAGAAGTTAACCATCTCAATTTTAAGGGATATATTATCATTCCTCACAGTCAAAGCCAGATCAGGATGACAGAAGGAGCACGGAAATATTGCAAGCAAATAAACAAAAATTGTTATCCCTTTATAGAAAGGTTTGTAATCACCCCCCCCCCCCCACAGTAAAACAAATGAAAAAATAAGAATAAAATGAAATAAATAAATAAAAAATCACAAAACAAGGAAACGACAACCAAAATGACGGACAAAACAAAATGGGGAAAGAAAACAAGCCTATAGTTGGTAAAATAAAAGAGGTTGGTTCTTTAAAATGAAAATTAAAAATCAAAATGTATTTTTATGTGCGATAAGAGGTAAAAGTGTCTGGAACGCTTGCCCTCTTTGCCTTCTACCCCCTCCCCCACCACGCACCCTGCATGGATTCGCATATTTATAACAATGTTTTTTCTTTGAAGAAAATATTTTTTTCCAGAACGATTTGACGTGAAATAACACGATCGTTTCATTATTGTTCGCATAGATAACAATGCAAAATGGTTTGATTTGTAATAAGCCTAAAAATATCCAAACACACGTGTACGTGCTTGCTGTTTGTTCTGCATCAAATGTGGCGAGTAAATAATTAATCAATTAACCCGTTCAGTTCTGAGTTATGTGAATCCTATCAGTGTATACACAGACCATCTCGTTCTAGTAGGCAATGGGTTTGTAATGTGATGAAAACAAATAATTGTACTTATTGGCATTGTTAGATCTTGGAAACACGCGATGTAAAAGGATGAATGCGTATTGGCCAGCCCTTTATAATCTATGTTTACATTTATCAAAACCATGTCAAAATAAAAATAGCAACGTTATTATGATAATAATAGCAATAATAATACAACAAAATCATGATTATAACAATAATCATGATTATAACAATAATAATGATAATAATAACAATTATTATTATAATAATGATGATGATGATACATATCAGTGTTGTAGTGCCTTGATGCTCGGCCTTGGCCTTAAGGCGCCTTAAGGCCTATTTTTTCAAAGCCTTGGCCTTGAACATTCAGGCCTTGGCCTTGAGAGGGCCTTGGCCTTGAGGATTTTGAGCCTTGAAATTTCAAGGCATTTTCAAGGCATTTTCAAGGCTTTTTCAAGGCATTTTGTATTTTGTACTTTTCATTTGTTTTATACAAGTAATTATAAATGTTTCAATTGTTCTGTACATCTAATGACACTAAATACTACCAGTCAGCAGCAACAGAAGCAGTATGTGTACTTAGCAGTGCCATCAATTGCAATTATCATCACATAATTATGTAACAAAGAGAAGTGATGAAAATTAATATTATTTATTGGTAATATGACGTAATCATGACTAATAAGGATAATGACAATATCAATAATAATGATAATAATTACGATTAGGATTATAGTCAGTGGCGTAACTACAGGGGGGCATGGGGGCACGTGCCCCCCCCCCATCGGCTGACTAAAAAAGGAGGAAAAGAGGGAGAAAGGAAGAGAAACGTAGTGGGAAAGAAGACAATGTTCATTATAATGTTATAATTATGTTATGTTACATTACATAAGAAACATTTTTTTTCATATAAATGAAACATAATTTGCTCAGGGCATATGTCTTCATTGTTCCTGGTGCTCCCATTGTCTGTTTACCGAGATATATAATCCTGTTATACTAAAACCTCCCGTTTTCAAGTCAATATACACCAAACTACCAAATATATTTCCTCGCACTTCGAGTTATTCTTTTACATGTACAAAAGTATGCTTCTTTTTCACGAATACTGTAAGTGATTGTCCCATTTTAAGGTCTTAATATAAAACATTTCCTGTCCGTGCTTACGTTCGAAGTAGTGGATTGGTGAAAGATGTCTGCTCTCCATCAATTCCTAGAATGAGTCCTTAAATTGTTCCTTTTTCTGTTTTCTGATCTGAATATCAAAAATTTTCAGCTCGCGCTTCGCGCTCGCATCATTTGGTTAGTGAACTATGTAAGTCCTTCTTGAATTCCTACAAACAAGCCTTAAAATGCCCCTCTTCAGGTCTGAATTTCCTAAATTTTCAGCTCGCGCTTCACGCTCGAAAAATTTGATTAGTGAGATGGGTATGTTAATTGTTAATCATGATTACAAGTGCTTTATGTGCATGTTTAGATGTAATTCTAACAAAATCAGCAAGCGCTTATTGGCACTCCCATTAGATGACTATGGTGAGATGTGTATAATCTTAATAGATAAAAGATTCCTAAAATATAGTCCTTAAAATCTTCCTGTTTGGGGTCAATATCTACAAAAATTTCAGTTCGCGCTTCGCGCTCGCATTATTTAACGAGACAGGTACATATCATGATTACAAAAGATTGATTGTAATGTCCCTTTTTAGGTTTGAATATCAAAAATTTTAAGCTCGCGCTTCGCGCTCGCATTATTTGACTAGTGAGATACATGTCCGTTTATTGGCACTGTCCTTATAAAAATATCTCTATTAGTTCAGAATACCTGGCAACTGGGAGCGCTTTGCGCGCTCACTAGGCAATTCCAAGTTTTTGCTGGTGCCCCCCAATGCCGTGACCCACGGTACGCCACTGATTATAGTGATTTTATGACAGGAATAATTCTGACAGATCTGACTACAATTTTGACAACAATTTTCATACTCTAAAAATAGCTTACTCTAAAGAATGATAACAAGGTTGATTTCTATTCCATTAGGTTTTCCTTCTATTATTTTCTTTGACCAACAAGAATGTTTTAAGTCTTAATGATATTCTGAAAAGATTCGGTAAACTTGAACACAAACTTCAATTTCGTCATTTCCAAATGGGCTATGGTATCAATGGCATGATGAGCCAAAAATTTTGAGGGGCCAAGCATGGCATACAGAGCAAAATTTTAGGTTTCAAAATCAACAAATTTTGGATTGTGCTTGCATAAATTATTGTTAAGTAAGGTTCGCATTCAATTTACACAAAAAAATGCTTAGAATGTCTAGTTTTTAGATCGGAATAATACAAATTTTTGAGGCTCGCGCTTTGCGCTCGCATTTTTTTGATTGGTGAGTTATGTATCCTATTTATGAGTCACTAAATGCAGTCCAGAACAGCTTCCTTTTCTGGTCACTAAAAATTTCTGCTTGTGTTTTGTGCTCGCGTTAATTTGTTTAGTAAGATGCACACCTTTTTCATGATTACAAAAACAGCTCAAAATATTTAAATTTCATTTCTTATTACAACATCTCGCAAGGATGCCCTTTTAACAGTGATTGGCACCATTAAATTGACCCAAAATCGAGTTTTACAACTTCAAAATTGATTTTTTTTCAAAACCACTTGCTCGCTATGCTTTCTATAGCGGGAAATTAAAGCCTAAATCAAAACATCTGTCTTATCAATTAGAAATCACTTAAAAAAGCTTTGCTGAACTGCACCAAAATTCTCATTTTGACTTATACTGTAAGTGCATTTTTGGCTTTGACCTCCCCCCCAAAAAAATACATTCTGCCTCCCCTGTCCCAGGTAGAGGAGAAAGACATGTTGAGAATGGGCATGCCATGATCAGATCACCTTGGTAATAATAATTATTGCAATGTGAATCGCCTAGAACAATAATGAATTGTACAAATGTAACTATATATGTTTATTTTAATTTGATGTCTAAATCTACATGATCTATCATAAAATTATTTTCGTTTTAAATGTACAAGGGTAAACATTTTTGCTCGCTCACACCTTTTATACATTTGGTCCTGTGTGTCATGTATGCCGCCTAAGCATTGTTGTCTTTTTTCCCATATATTGTACGATTGAAATGCCTTGGCCTTGGCCTTGAGGTTTTCAGGCCTTGGCCTTGGCCTTGGGTTTCCATGCCTTGGCCTCAGCCTTGGTTATTGAAGCCTTGGCCTTGGGTATTAAAGCCTTGGCCTTGGCCTTAGCCTTGGAGGTTTGAGCCTTGACTACAACACTGATACATATATAATTTGAATAGTGCGTAATTAGAAGCAATAAAACAGAAGGAAATATTCTCTAAAAACCCAATGGGACTTCAAAACTATAAATCACACTCAATGTACCAACAGTGTAATTTAATAAAATGGCTAATATAAACATTTTGTCATGATGAGAGTTGAAATATACATAAAAAAATATTTAAACTGAAGGCGTATGTGATTTTGGATGTCTGGTCCGTAGGAAATTACGCAACAATGAAGCCCTATAAGGGGTCGTGTTTTTTCCATTCCATTTCACATAAACTTTTTCTTCTCATTTCACAGATTCTTCATTTTGTGAATTTAAGTCGGAACATTTTTTTGTTCAAAAAGAATATAAAATGTATGCAAACTGTGTTCATAGAAGAAGGCGCAGGTCCCTGAGAAACAAAAGCTGATGTACATCTGTAGACTACAGTTCAAAATAAGATGAGGTAGGAAAGAGCGGAGATAATAAGGAATGGAATCGAGAGAGGAAGAACAGAATGGGGGAAGATGGGTATTAACAACTGAGCAAACTGTACAACATTGCGACGAGAGGAAAACAATTGCACATAGTTCATAATCATGTTAACTTAAATACCCCCCAAAATACATAAAATATGAAGATATTCAAACATAGGGCAACAACATTTTGTTGGTTGTTTATACTTGCAGCTAGTTGTTGACAAGGATTTCTCTATGTAGTCCGGAATATCGTTCGAAATTTTCTGGCCAGTATGACGGATGTAATGTTGGAAGATCATTTATCTATAGGTTTATGAATATATATTTGGTTATTTGATCGAGTATGATATTATGTAGGTCATGAAATTGGTGTGCATATACCTCAAAACATTAGTATGCCCTATTAGAAGATGATCAGTGATATAGAAACTCCATATACAATCATGTATAACCAATCTGTTGCTTGTCATCATCAGTAGAGCGCGCGGTGGCGCCTTGCGAACGCACTTGGAATCATTTTAAAAGCAGTGGGTAAGTCACCTCTCACTCCAGTACAGCGATTTTCTCCGCCACGACCACCTCTCCGACTCTCGATTAGAAGGCGTTTATTTATTCACTCATATTCCTCTGGTGTCGATAAGATTTCTTTATTTCATTACAGTCAGCCTGTTTTTTTTTCATCCAGTAATCTATGGATCTCACACAGTGTAAGCCTTTTATTTTTTGCAATTTTGATATCATTTGTATCTACCCATCACTTAAAATTTCACTATTTCTATCATGTTTAGAAATGTGTTTCTTAAGAAATGCAATTGGTTGTTTTATTGATTGAGGTATGAATTAGATGTACTTATTCTCAGTTCATATGGGTTGATATTCCTTCAATTGTCTTCGATAAATGTCGTCCTATCTTTCCTCTATACCTCTCTCTTCTTCATCTCTTATTTTCCTCGATCTCTTTCCCTTCTCCCCTTTTCTGTCTCTTTCTCCCCCTTCTATCTTTTTACGAACCCTTTAATTTCTTTTTCTTTTCATACAGTGATTGCATTTCCACCGTAAAGTAAGCTTAATTTTTCCATCGTTTTTTTATTCTACTTGTCGCTTTGGTTATTCTAACCTGAATATTTCTTGCAACTGGACATACTTCAACCATTTCATCAAATCACGGTGTAAAAGTTAATACTCTTTACAGATAAACACATTGATTGCACTAATTTGTAGGTCTAAATAGTAAAGTGTTTCTTCACTTTTCAGTTCAGTATAATTGCAGGTTTTTATTTGTTGTCAAGATTAATTCTTAACATTCATCTTCTGTGATTTGCTTCTGCAAACCGAATTTGACACAATCATAACGTGGAGCCGTGGACCACCTCGACTTTGTGAGGTTCACGTGACTATAGACGTACTCTTTCAAATTACTCGATTTTTCAAATCCTAAAACGGCGTTTGGAATCGCCAGGTGAACTCTCCGTGCTTGCTTCCAGCGTTCAACTCTTGACTGCTAGAATACTGCACAAATCTTTCGCAATAAAGTCTGAATAAAAGGCCCTGACCGGGACTTGAGCAAAAGAGGCCTCTCTCACTAACTTGTATTTGTGCTAGTCTTGTCTGAAGACTCAATTGTTGGGTATTGGTTTCAATCAGTGTCTGTAACTACAGATTAGAGGCTGTCAATGAAGAATCGGTGAACATTCGAGGGTGTTTGTACAAAATTGAAAGGGGTGAGGTAATTCTCAAAATGGCTGATGTACGTGTACCGTAGCGAAATAAAATAAATGAAAGTGTTAGTTCTCAAAAGTTTACATTATTCGATTATTTGTTCGTTTTACAGAAAGATATAAAGAATCTTTGTATACACCCGAATGATTCAGTGGTAATCATGCCATAATATGAGTGTGAAAAGGAGATGAAATGCAGAAAGCGACCAATTTTCTTTTTATATTACAGCCTGTGCATTATTTTAATCTGCGGATTTTTATATTTCACCACGTTTATAGTTAAATCGACAAATTGAATGCTATACGATGAAATTGTCAATCTATGGAATTGTTGTATGGTATATTATAATGCTAAATGCTTAATCAATTTTACCTAATAATAATGTGTATGATTCAACCTATTATTGAAAGCCAATTATTGACACTAAATGTTGCGCTTATACTTTATTTAATTACTGGTTATTGTGTTTTTTCCCCCACACAGCATTATTCTCGGTATTGATAGCACTATGTGCCACATTTCACCTGACTCACAGTTCAAAGAGTTCCTTCTGCAAAGGTCGACACCCTAAGCTTTGCCATGTACATATCGGCAAAAGAACATTCTTCTCGGATGACCGTGATCTCAGTGTCCCTGCTAACATCGACCCCCAGTCTCCCGCCGCCCGTCTTCTTGCCGTCGACCCCTCCACAATAGATCTCAGTGGTTACTTACCAGAAGAAAATGCCCAACTCCGACAGTCACCACCAGAATACTTGGCAAATCAAGGTAAGTTTTAAACCCTGTGCACCTTTTTTGTCTCGAATGCGTGGATAACAGCAATGACAATTACGCCACCAGACCAACTATTTTATTTTAGAAGCAATGTAGACAGACGAAAAGAAAGGAAGAAAAATGCAGATGACATGGGTTTTTTTCTTTAAGAGGAAGAAATGTATCCATATAAAACAGGTGTGGAGAAGTTGAGTGGGAAAGAGAGAGAGAGTGAGAGAACAAAAGAAAGGAAAAAAATACAAAACTGTTTATATTTGTCTTAAGTCGGTTTCAGTCAAGCCCTCCCTACTCCCCTTTCCCTCCCTTCCCCTTGCTTCAAAATTTCAGTCCCTACTTTTGGTAGTAGTCCCTGTATCACGTTTCCCCCACTGAAATCATTATGGGGGGAAACTTCTCCGTTCAAGTCCCGGGGGCCACTTCCATTGATGATTGGATACCATGCGCGACCATGGGGTCTCGAAAAGCACCCTAAACAATTATTTTCCATATTCTGAAAATGCACCCCTTAAGGGTCAAGTTCACCACAGGAAAACGTTGATTTGAATAGATAGAGAAAAATCAAACTAGCATTACGCTGAAAATTTCATCAAAATCGGATGTAAAATAAGAAAGTTTTGACATTTTAAAGTTTCGCTTACTTTAAAAAAAACAGTGATATGCACAACTCAGATACATACAAATGAGACAGTCAATGATGTCCTTCACTCACTATTTATTTTGTTTTTATTGTTTGAAATATACAATATTTCATTTTTTACAAATTTGACAATATGGACCAATTTGACTGAACCATATAGTCTTAAATAATGCTAATTCCATATGTTCAGGGAGGAATTATCGTTGTTTCACTTAACAATGAGAAGAAAATTAGAATATTTCATATCTCATATAATAAAATACAAAGAAATAGTGAGTGGATGATGTCATCAGTCTCCTCATTTGCATTCCGACCAGGATGTGCATACAACATTATACTGTTTTGTGATGAAGCGAAAGTTTAAAATGTCATAACTTTCTCATTTAACATCCGATTTTTCAGTCTTATGTTTGTTGGATTTTTCTCTTTTTATTCAAATAAACTTTTTGTTGGGGTAGACTTGTCCTTTAACAAGTATTGCCGTGGAAACCCTATCGTTATTCAGTATTGGAAACAAAACGATACTCTTGGCAAGTATTCCCTGAATTGAATCCTTAAACAAATAGGCCTACAGCGATATTTTTATTGTTATGTCACGGTCGTCGGTATTACCTACATCATTGGGTTTATGGTACGGCCCCACCTCCCACACCTCGCGCAAATCGCACTCTAAACACGTTGATTGTTGGGCAAGAAGTACACCCTTTATAAAACTCTTTAGACTAATTTTTTATACCCTCGCAAATTCGACCCTAAACACGTTAGCTTTCCAAGCGAAATAAATACCCTTTTTTATCATTTTAGTGTTTTTGACACCCTTATTACGTTACATACGTAACGTGCCGAATTTTGAAAAAGACATCCTTTGTACGTGTTTTTTTTTTTTTTGGGGGGGGGGTCGCGCATGGTATCCACTTGTCAAGGGGGTTCAAGTCTTGCAGATTTATTAATGTATTTAACAAATAGTTGTGATATGAATAATATTCATCTCTTAGTCTCGTCTTCTCACCATATCTGAAAAGATTACCAATATTTATAGTATCATAACACTACATAATTTCAGTTGGTATCTCATTCCAAAATCGTCAACTAAAAAGAAGGAAAATAACGGTCAACCCATATACAGGTAGCTAGCTCCCTGTGCTAAATCACGTTATTAATGTGGTCGCATTAACTCATTTATACTTTAATCTGGCTCCACCAATGTCCACTGACTATCCATTTTAATTCAACCAGCCACGTAAATGGCAATGGGAATATAATTATGGAGGAAAATCAGGGGGTAGTTGTAATTACTTGCATGGCCACAGCGGGAACGTGGGGGTTTGTTTGAATAATAATATGTTGCTTATAAATCATATCATGCGGATAATTATCTTTCAATTTCGTGACGTAAATAATTGCACCATTCGAATATTCTATTTCAATACATTACCGAGAGCGAGAGAGGGGGAGGGAGGGGGGGGTGTGAGAGACAGACTAATAAACCATAATAAATTTAAACAATTACATAGCAAAATTGCTGTATAAAGTACATGTAATTAAGTAAATACTCTTTGCTATACATGTAGAGACGAAGGGAGGGAGAAATCAGTAGATTTTGGGAAAGAAAAGAAAGAGAGAGGTGGAGCGGGGTTGAAGTGAAAAATTACCGGGAGTAAAGGAAATAAGATAAAAACTACAAGAAGCGACAGAAATGAAATTCCTCTATAGATAATGATAAAGTCTTGCATATTTTAGAAACTGGCCAGGCCATACATTTCATAGCGTGACTATTTCAAATTGAGTGAGTGGTAAAAAAATCATGTTCATAATTACATACATCCTTTAATTGAAGTATAATTATTGATTTGGAGAGAAATTATAACAGATTAAATACCGTGCCTTTTCTGAATTTCTCTTGGTATGATCGATCCATGATTTATACGTTACACTTTATGGTCATTGATAATTTGATTGACTCCTACTTGAAAACGCTTTGATACTAAATTTGTAGTGTTGATATGTCTAGACATATAGCAAATTTTACACCATTGAATTAAATCCTGAGACACGTTTCAATAAGGATGACAAGAACAAGGACATAAATAATGACTCATGCGTTTGTCCCCAAAGTTTCCTTGAATTTGGGGTCAAACAAAATGAACACTGATGTTTATTTTATTACTGGTTTATGACAAGCCATTCGATCAATAATATGTTATGGATAGATTTAGAATGTCTGATTGGTAAAATAAAATCATGGTTTAGTTTGTATATTACGTTATATTACCTTACACTTTGTTCAGCATTAAGTGATATACATTTATTCAAACCAATCAGGTGATGCGATATAAATTTTAATGTTTAGTACAAAGGTTGGCAAAAAGAATATAATATGAAAGCTTTTGGACCCATACAAATTTAAGATTTTTTTCTTTTTCTGCTATATATAGCTGTTTTTTGTCCAATTAGGTGTGACAGAATACGGCCTTCAGATTATTTTACTACAAATATACACGAGATAGAACAGTTTTCTACCAAATTGTAATAATAAGACATATTGGGCCAAAGGTTGTTTTCGTGTGTAGGAGATCATTTTGCGTTTACAAGTTTAATGTGAACTTTAGTCATAAAAATTCCCTAAATTTGAGATAGAGCAAGAATAGTTTTGAAAAATTTCCTTTGATTCAAGTAATTTCCTCTTTATTGCCAAGAGAAATCAAAGAAGGAGAGAAAATCATGATAAAAGCGATCGAAAGATGGCCAGCTGAGAATGGGTGGTATTGTGATATCACTCAACTTTGATATATTATACAACTTACTTTATTACTAAAAGATTCTATAGCAATACAGCCTATTGTGAGATAGATATTAATAAAAAAATGACACTCCTTCAATTATATCTCACATGCTGATACCAGTTCATATTTTTCAATAATCTATTATTTCCAATTTTTTTCCTTTTAATGATTTGTACAACTAATGTACAACTAATGTACAACTAAGGTTCAAAATGGAGGGACTGATTTATGATTTTGAAGTTCGTTTTAATGATATGAGGGGAAAATTGGTTTGATTGATATAGGTGCTTGGCAAACAGGAGCTCTTAATGAGGATTATCCTTCGTAATCAAGAAAGTTTTATAATTAATATTGTCCCCATGGAGTTCAGAGCACATCCAAATCATCGAAATCATTTCCTAAATAGTCTCGGGGCGCCACGAGACTGGTCTCGGGTAGGAAATCCGGTGTAACATGGGTTAATGTGCAGTCAGGAAGGTATGATTGTATCATGGTAGGTCCGACGTATTGGCAAAGGATGTGCTAAATATGGATTTTTGATCGGTGTTAATTAAGCACAGGGGATGTGATGAGAAAGAAGCACCTAATGGTTCGAAAAATGTCATTTCTTCCTAAACCATTTTAAGGGAACCTATCCAAGGAAACGTAATCCGTTGGACGGATTATGGCAATGGGGATAGTAGTGGAAGTTCAAAGTACTTTAAAATTTGGTATCAAAGGGTAGGGTAACGCATGCTCTAGAGAGGGTGTGGGTGTGAGAGGTAGATAGCAAGATACAAGACGGAAGGAGAGAATGAGCGGAGAGAGAGGAAGAGGGGAGAAGAGAGGAGAGACACACGAAATTACTGTGAGTGATAGGGTCATGCAATATGAATGGATTTACACTAAGAAGGTATGCAGTGAAAATCCCAATGTGATATGATTATAATTTAGCGAGCCAAAAATGCACAGAAATGTATTTTCTATAAACTACCAACTTCCGATAAAGTTCCAATCCTTTATTCACTGAGGCCACCTTTACAACAAATTACTGTTTGATTTTTTTTTCATTTTGTTTTTGCATTCTCCATTTTACTTATTTTACCTATACATTTTATATCTGTGCTAAAAGCAAGTAAGTAAATCCCACCACCTCTTGAGAGTCGTTCAGTGATATTCACCCAGTGAACCTTCAAAAATGCATCGATGGGGATCTGCGTATCAAGGTTACATACATGAGTTCTCATCAACGTTAAAAATTATTTTTTTCTTCAATATTTTACACAGATATTGTTGTGGTTTCGCGGGTAGGTAGACTGCTGCCCCTCTCGCTTCCTTTTTTTAACAAACAACAATTGCATTGTATTTGCAGCATCATGCCTTCAAGCGAATCTGACCGATGTGACTTTTCATGTACACAATATCCTATCAAAAAAATAATCACTGATATAAGAACTATCGTTTTTTTCTTGCGAACTGAGTAATGCATGAAATAAAAAAAATCAACCTCCTTATTGTGCCTCTGATTAGCGTGTAGGGCAGATTAATCACCCGAAATAAAATAACAAGGGAGTTTCGTAAAGGTTCAAATAGTTGCCATGTAATTTTAAGTGTTGATGAAAATACCTTGATTAATGCCGATAACAATTATGATGCTATCTTAGTGACTCTTTTTGGCCTGAAGTAAGACTATAACATTCTTTTTTTTTCTGTCTCTCTGTTTGTGTTTTCTTATTTGTAGGTGAAGATGTTGACATTATTGTGGACAGCCATCCGCGAAAAATGAGAATCCTAAGGCTCATCCAAGAGATCATGGATAGCTCACTGGAAGAACCTTGACCTAGTCAATGGGCCGACCTTTCAACTTTCACCTTTCGAAAAAGTTCATTACCATTTTTTTCTCCGGAATCGGTATTGCGTTTACAATTTTCAATCATTTAATCCCATATTCAAATTTGTTCAAGCATCTGATTAAAGACAGCTCATGAGAGCAACTGTAAAAAAATGAGGACAGAGAAGCTTTTGATATTGGTTTACATTGTAGCTTTTGCTAACATTTCGTATTATCATACTTCTTAAGATATTCGAGAGCTATTTTTTCATGAAAAAATGTTATTTGATTAGAAAACTGTTTTAGAAGATTTCTACTTTTCGTAGTGTCCGGTCTGTGAGGAAATAAAGTGTGTGCGAGAAGATATAGTATGTCGTTTGTGTTGTAATAAAATATATATATTTTCAGAAAACTACTAGAATTGTTTTTTAATCTCCAAAAATCTTTATTCAACAACAGCGATTGATCCTAAAGATTGGTATCTGCACTGATTCATTTCTTTGCTTTTCAGAAATCCTGCTATTAGGTTTGAGGACAAATCCATACAAACAGAATATTGGCTTAGATTCCTACAAAGTGGCTATTCTCTTGAGTATTTAATTGTAACATTAAGTGCCGTGCATGGTGCTTTACCATTTAATTGGTCTTTGATTATGATAGTAGTTTAACAGTCATTCACGTGGTACGAAAAGACATATTCAATTATACCTCATTAAAAACCATTTAGTGCATACCAGACAGCAGTAATGCTACTGAGTTCTGACATAATGTATATCCATATTGTTGAATACCATACAACTTGCTCGTGAGAAAGTAAATCCGTAGTTAAGAAATTCAGTCTAAATTTCTACCATGAATTGTAATGATTCTCGGTTGTGAAAGAAATAAATGCTTCAATCTTGATTTTCAACTCATAGATATAACTTTTTACCAATTCTTCTTGGTATTCTTCGTCCTTCTGCTTATATTCCTCTATTGCCAACAATAATGATATAAAAAAAGTCTTTAAAAAATTATGGAATCTTCCAGTGAAAGAAATTTGGTTTAAGAGGAAGGACATATGATTATTTTACACTCTTCTTTTAATCTTCAATATATTTCAACTTTTGTTTTTCAATCAATTTAATTGTATTTTATGGTTATATTGATAATATGGTTTTATATGTTCTTAAACCAAACTTGAAACAAAACAAAACTATGTCCTCATACCATGGAATAAACGAATAATAGTCAAAATTGTTATTATACAATTTATGAGGAAATTGAGGAAATAATATTCAAATGCAATTAAGATCAGTTATAATGTGGGTTTAAACCTCAATATATAAGTTAAGCTTTTGAATTATGCATGCTTATCGTACTCATTTTCTTCTTCATTTAAAACCATAATTTGGTTGAAAGGAAAACGAATTGACTTTAACAAGATTAACCATGGATCATGTGAAAGAAAGCCATTTCACAACAATAGGTGTGCTACGTAGTCAGTGACGTCATCTTAATTCTACAAGTTTACTGACATTATTGTCCTGATTTGTATCATTTGTGGTAAACAGAATATCATAGCATTTGCATTTAAAACAATACATATGGTTTAATCAGCATCACGACAAGTTTCTATAGCGCTAATCATGATATAAAGATCAATTACTTCTTATTAACCTGAATATAAGCAGCTTGCCGCATAAATGCAACAATAGTAATATGTATTGCTTTGACATGTGTATAATCTCCAATCATATATAGAACGAATAAACAGCTGTAAATAATATTTTAACTGTACTGACTTCATAAACATATATAAATGTTATATAAGTCTAATGCTATAGCGGTGAATATGGAACCAAGTGTGATTCCAGATTATCAAAGCAACAAAAATGAATAAGACAAACGATGTCTGATGTTCATAATTATACGCTTCAACTAAAATTATATCCATCTCGTTTTTCTTGATTTGAATTTATTAGGAGGTAAACATCCGGTCTTCTAAGATACAAGGAAAGTCGAACAGTTATCTTTTCCCCCAAATCGTTCATCTATAATTTCGTATAGACATTTGTTCTTTCTTTTAAATTTGCTCCTTTTTGAGAAGAATAACCTGGCTTAACAAGAAACTTACATTCAATTACAGATTAAGCGTAAATGGGGTTGCAAAGAGTTAAGTTGCAATTGGTCAAAGGCCTTTCGTTTGCTTCGAAAGTTTCCTACAAAGTTCCTTTTAGTCTTGCACCACCTCGCGGGTAATTCATGAGGTAAATATTAATGTGACTTTAATGGACAACATAAAAAAAAACATCGAGTCATAATGGCTCGTCCATGTGAATCATTCAATATATCTTGTTCACAGTTTTGTATTCCTTGATTTTTTTGGTTTCCTCGTTGAATCAATGATTATTATTAATGATAATGATAGGATATTACAAAGGTAGAAAAAATGATAATACGATTGATTTTAGCAGTAATAATACAGTTGATAATAATGATGATTAAAATCATAATGATTATATTGATAACATTATCAAAAATTAGTACAGTAATGATGATAAAATGATGATAACGATATTGATAATAAATAATTCCCCCTCATACTTCTGAATGTCAAGAGTTTAAAACTTCACCCAGATCATGCAGATTGCTGAGCCCATGTATATCAGGTAAGGATGCTTCACAACGTAATATATACCATGTTTCGCAAATGTTGATTATAACCTGAGTCTATTGCAAACCACATACAACATCTAACATCAAGAAATGTTTTTAAGAATGTTACACGGTTCTGCAATGCCATGTTTTTCATCTGTATTTTCGTATTCCCTTTATCACAGATAATACAAAATACCTCTATAATACCCTCGCTGATTAAGAAGTTAACTCGAAGAGATCATAAATAAATACCATAAATTTGTATTGAATTACTTTGATCTGTATTCTTTAACTTCATCGGCAATAAACTAATATTTGTAATGATTATTATAAAGGCGCTATTAAAGTAGTAAACTTCTTTTTCACTCATAAGTGTTTATTTCATCCCTAAATATATATCTTGTCAATATAATTGTACAAAACTGAATTATTTATTTGATAGCTGTTGTTGTTTCTTTATAAGCACAGTAGCTCCGTGCATGCACAAAAATTCCTGTACAGATCATTCAAAATATTTTTGTAAAAATTCTCCAGTTGTAATATTGTAGAGGATTTTCAATCTGCATTTATCAAAAGTATCTTATTTGCTGTTACTTACGTATTCAATAGTATATCCATATTCTCGCTTGTAAATAATTCTGAAGAAATCATTTTTCGACTGATTCTTGTGAGATTTGATTTTATCAAGGGTTCATTGAAATTGTTGTTTCACTTTGCCATTATATTCACTAATGCACATTACGACTATAATTAATTGAGAGTCATACACTAAAAAAAAGATATTGAGATGATAACAAACGACAAATTGAGAAGTCGTATCATTTGTAAAATAATTGAAATGGCCTTCCATTAAAGAGAGCGCTCGTTAATCCCTATGATTGTATTTGAAGTCTGTTTCTTTCTCACAATCTGCTTTGTTGATACATGATTAATTTCTCATTGCAATCATTTTATCTGATACACTGTCTTCGTGAACGATAAAATATCAGTGAATAGGAGGGAGAGAAAGTGAGTAAAATTGGATATTGAAATGTCAGATAAAAGAAAGGATAACATTTTGAGAAAGGGGAATTTGATGGGAAAGAGAAAGAGAACAGAACGGGGGAGGTCCTCCCATACAAAAAAAATGAATTAGAAAGATAAATCTGCTTAAAATGCAATCAAAATTAAATGACGTTTTCAAGTTTTAGTATTATTTTCAGAAATATGGAGGGAGCTGAAGTTCCTAGTCACATGCAGCCAAGGACCCATCCCCAAATAGCTAACAAATACAGCCTTCAAGGATACAGTAAATAATGGGAAAAAATAAAAATTGGGGAGAAAGAAAGAGGGGAAAGACGGAGAGAGAGAAAAGGACGGAGAAAGAAGGAAGAATTAATCAAGAGGAGAAGAAAAAATCAAACTCCCATCACTTGTTGTTTCAGAGATAATCATACACACAATGAAAAGTGTGTAAAATTGTGCCATGAAACGTCAGTTACCGTGAAAATGCTCAAATGAGTGAGTCGATGATGTCCCGCATTCATTCATTATTTTTTTATCATTTGATTTATGCAATAAATAATTTCTTACAGATTTGGCAATAATGACCAACTTGACTGAACCACATAATGTTAATAAAATGGTAATCCACATGTTCATGTATATATAGGAATAAATCTTCTCTTCACAATGACAATGAGGAAGAAATTGAAATATTTCATATAATGAGATATAAGAGAAATAGTGAGTGGGTGACGTCATCTGTCCCTTAAGCAAATCTTTAAAATGTCACAACTTTCTTGTTTTACATCCGATTCTGATTAGATTTTGAGTGTTATGCTTGTTGGACTTTTCTCCTTTTATTCTTATTAACTTTTGTTGGGGTGGACTTGTCCTTTAATAACAATACAGAATACTATTAGTTACATCTTTAAAATAATAGTGATGGTTAGGCACCTTGCTGCCACGGATACTGTATCATAATGATAACCTGAATTTTGTTAAGAATGGCCGCTGTATGAAACCGTCATGAATTTATGGCGAATTATTGGTCAGTGTTTTCTTTTCAATCTATGAAAGCTAATTGTGATAGATTAGATTCCTAACCATGACTCTGCACTCTACGATACATCGCATTTTTAAAAATAATAATCTTATATCAAGGGTCTTAATAAAGCCATTTTCCACTTATCCCGCGCCTACGCATGCGCATATCTCCGAATTATAAGATCAACGCCGTGAGAGAGGGGTGTGTAGGTATTTCATTTTCAATGAGCATTGCAATTAGCGTTCTAAATAAATGTGATGATAAGACACATGTCATATTTCATTAATTCATAGCTATATCAGGAGGTATAGCAGGAAATTATATGTTTACAATAAAATATCACTCATCCATCTTCCAACTAACTCTCACTACAATCTTCCTTTCTACTTAAAGGTCCACTCTCCCAATTCAGAGTAAAAAAATGTGTCACATTCATACAAAACTGGTTTGGTTCTCAAGGTTGAGATCATCAGCTGTACAGTTTTGACCAACCATTCTAAACAAGGTTCACTAGCCAAGTCATGTATAAAGACCATTCATAATACATCCTTGTAATCAATTTGAAGTGTACAGTAATCATTTATCATATTTCATTCATTGAACAACAGAAAGGGGCCAGGGGGACTGAACACAGACAGGAAATTAAAGGATGCCTAACAGTATACCCGCTGGCAATCTCAAGCGGAAGAACGCATGACGTATGAGGGAGATATCTAAAAAACCAACATTTTCATTTCATCTTGGTTCAAAAGAAAACTTCAATTCTCAGCCATTCCTGATAATTAATTGTGGTAGGACAGTCGTTCACACCCGAGTAGAGGGCCTTCGTGGTTTATAGATAACGCTCGGACAAATAAAAATCTGAATAGGGTGCAAAATGAATTCGAGGCAAAATTTAATCAACGAGCACCATCTAAGATGACATTGTTTAGGAATCAAAACAAGGGCGGATCAGGGAAGAGAGCAACAGCTCAATGTTCCACAAGCATCTAAATCACATAAAGACCACAATTTTCACCCCTATATACAAACTACAGATTGGGAATGAAAAAAAAATACAGAGGTTTTCAAGGTGAGATCATGGATTAAAAAAATGTTTGAATTCATTTTCTTGTAGTTATTGTTTAGTGTTTATACCTTTTAGTACATTTATTTGCTGTAATTAAAGTATTTGCCAGGATCAAGTTGTGGGCCCAAAATCTAAAAGAGAACATAAAATAAGAATTAATGAAGACAAGGACTACGCATAAAATTTAAGCCAGTTGTATGAAATGAATGCTAGTCTATATTATAAAATATGATTCAGTAATTCTTACATTATACTCATTTAAAGTGCCGTTAACATTTTTTTATGGGACACGCTGTATATTCTGCGAGCGAGACCAAAAATATATCCTTTTGAAATGAAAATCTATAATCTCATGACCGATTTTAAAGAACAACTTCATATTTTCCCAAATGATTAATGCGCATATTTTCTCCCTTATTTTCTTTGGATACAACCATTGTAAACAAAAATAAAACCGATTATTATGCATATCTATGAGTAAACTTTTGTCATTCTTTAGAGGCCAAGATTTCATACAACGCTTTGAAAACAATTTGTAGGCCTAAGCAAAGATACTTGCAGAAATATTACCAATATTCCACTTTGCACATAAACAATGGTAAATCCCCCTTTTTTGTCTAATATCTGTTCATTGTCAGTTCTTTCAAATAAAAAAAAAAGAGAGAGACATTAAATAGTCTCAATTCATATTTTTCCTCATTTTCTACTTGCCATTTGCCATTTCATAATTGAAGTAAAACGAAGATGGAGGCATGGAATGAAAAAGAAATGTTATCTGTCACAGACAGGCATGCCATGCAGTCTTGACATTTTGATACCAAAGAATTCTCGGTAGTGATAACAATGAAGAGAATACGGAAATAGGTACTCTTCGATAAGGAAGACTTATTAGCTTCTTTCGAAATGAAACGTCCACTGCATGCTCATCTTTCCGCTATCGCATTGTTTTTGAAATATATAAGGACTGCAAGGATGCGGTCAGACAGACTAGGATTTATTGGTATGATATGATTTGAATCCATCTCTGATGGGAAGAGAATAGGAGAGAAGGAGAGTTTCTCACGCAAGCGCGTATACATGACAAATACACACACACACACCCTCCCCTCACACACACGCTTTTAAACGCACGCGAATCAAAGTTATCCCACGAAGGTGAAGAAGGGAATAGGAGTAGAAATCGAGGGGGTCAAAATTAGGAACTCAAACACAAAAAAAGATACATCTCCAGAGATTATGAAGCTCTTATATTCATGCATATTTTATTTAAAACTATTTTATTGCGGAAAATCTTCGTAGAAGTATATATAGACATAATATACCTGAAAAGTTAGTCTAGCTATGGAGTGAAATGGGGATCGTTCCCCGATCGCTCCATCTTGTGACAACAGGCTCACTTGTCTCATTGTTGTATGTTCTCTTTCAATTGTCATACAGTAGAGACATCTACTCAAAGACATTATACAGTATACATGCATACATTACATGATATAATGTCCTGCCATGAAAAATAGCGCACGTATCTCTCGATAATGACACCAAAGGCGCACGATGAACATTGGACAACTTATACAATACAGAAAATAAAATCAGTAAATACAGAGAACATTGGTATAATTAACAAGCTTAAATTTTGTTTACCATTATCGTCCCTGCTTACATTATATTCATCCCTTATATTACCGTATCTAAATTATGGAATTTTAGTGTGGGGCAACACACATCAAACACTCTTAGACAAATTACTCCTATTACAAAAGAAGTCTCTTCGTGTCATATGTCACAAAGCATATTTGTCTCATACTGACCCATTATTTTGGAACATAAAATATTGAAAATTAAAGACTTGTATTTGTTCAATCTCGGTCAGTTTATGTACAATTATAACAATAACAACCTCCCAAATGTATTTCATTCAATGTTTCCAAAAAATCAATCCATTCATAACTATCCAACAAGGCGATTGGGCGAATTCCATTTACCACTTCTAAGAACTTTGCTGGCTCAGAACACATTTATATATGAGGGACCGAAGTTATGGAACTCACTTCATAATGATATAAGAACTGCAAAATCTTTGAACTCTTTTAAGACTAAATTCAAATTATCTCTATTAAAATCTTATAATGTATCCTCAAATTAAATCTTATTCATCATCTCTGTCAAGAGGTTAGTCATCATTTTTACTATAAAGACTATAATTAAAACATAAATCATCCCTTTTTTTTAATTGAAAAAAAAATCTGACACAAGTCCTTCCCAATTGTGCTCGGTTTTTAACCTCATATTATTTGTGTCTATCCTCTCATCTTTTTTCTCTTTCCTGTCCGCTTATCCGCCTTCCTACCGCTTATTTATTTACGGCATCAATCACATTTTTCGCGCATTTTATTCTTTCCAGGTCATTTTATATATTTTTTTCTCCTTTTATACACATTGAATCCAGTTTGCTTGAGTCCACGATGGCATGTGTTCTACCTACGTTTAGCAGCACCCATCCATCTTCTCAGGGCATTCTCCCCTTTCTCTTTTTTTTTTTTTTGGGGGGGGGGTGTTGCACCCACAAATGTAATAACGCCCACAAATGTAATAACGCCCACAAATGTAATAACACTTTACCCACAAATGTAATAACGCCCACAAATGTAATAACACTTTACCCACAAATGTAATAATTTTTGATCGCCCACAAATGTAATAATGACTTTACCCACAAATGTAATAAATTTGAATGGATTTTTGGCGAATCCGTTCTAAACTAAGATCCTATAGTAATGCGTTCATATAGCACAAAAGTGCAAAGTCTTTTTTTCAGACCGGGTTAATAAAACATCAAAGTACAAGTCCAAATCTTTTTTCCAGACCCAGTTGTTTCAAAAGTTATAATATAAATCCAAAGTCTTTTTTCCAGACCCGGTTTTTTAAAAAGATATAATAAAAGTCCAGTCTTTTTTTTCCAGACCCGGTTGTTTAAAAAATTTTGATATAAGTCCAAAGTCTTTTTTCCAGACCCGTTTGTTTCAAAAATTATAATATAAATCCAAAGTCTTTTTTCCAGACCCGGTTGTTTCAAGAATTTTAATAAGTCCAGTCTTTTTCCAGACCCAGTTATTTCAAAATTTATAATATAAGTCCAAACTAAGAATACGAGAATGATATTCCTGTGGAAAAAATGGGAATCGAGCTTAGTCTTTTCTCCAGACCCAGTTAATTAACACTGGTGTTATTAATGTCTTTGTTGTTGTTTCAACTTATACGGTGTATATTGTGAATGTATGCACTAAGAGTAAATTGAGAATCAAGCGTAGACTTTTCTCCAGACCCGGTTACCTGTTATTTAAACTTTATAACAGTTTAAAAACAGTATAAAGACCCCATAATCTTATTAATGCTGGATATAGCGTAGTCTTTCAGCCCGACCACTTTTTTCTTCAAAAAAAAAACGCTGATAGTAAGAATTAAAATAAAATCAAAGTCTAAGACCAAACAAACCTTCAACCTAAGAACCTGTTTTAAAAGAGGTTTTGAGTGTTGTCTTTATTCCAGACCTAAAACAGTTACGAAAAAAAATCTTCCAACATAAGACCTTATATTCTTATTCTCGTGGAATAACACGAGTTTTAAAACGTACTCTTTCCTCCAGACCCGGCTATTAAAAAAGTAACTGAAAAACTTCAAATCTAAGACCAAATTTCCAAAGTTTCACCCAGTAAAAATATGTCTTTTTTAGATAATAGTACTACCCATACTAACGCATAGGTAAAGCAGACATCCTTTCTCCAGACTTAGTTACTATTTGAAACATAAAATAATTTTTACAAATATTCTAAAACGAATACCCAATAATCTAATTACTGTGGAACAACATGAAGACCGATTGTCGAAGATCGACTTTCCTCCAGACACAATTATTTCAGGAATAAAAAATCAATAAAACTCAACCCCCAACAACGAATCTAAGAACCAACAATCCTCCAAATTTAGACCATGCATGTAGAAAAGCACATGTTTAGAGCGTTTTCTTTATTCCAGACCCGGTGATTTAAAAATGATTTAAACAATCCTAAAAACAAAAGACTCATATTCTTATTCTTGTGGAATAACACGAGTATTATGCTTAGTCTTTCGTCTGGACCCGGTTATTTAAAAGATAAAGAAATATTTTTTAAAAAATGACAGCTGAGACCAATCTTCAAAATTAAACCCACTTAAAATGCTTGGGCTTAGAGTGTAGTCTTTACCCCTCACCGACGTATATTATAACTTTTGAAACGACCGGGTCTAAATAAAAGACTTTGGACTTGCATTATAATTTTTTGAATTAACCGGGTCTGGAAAAAAGACTATGGACGTATATTATAATTTTGAAACAACCGGGTCTAATAAAAATACTTTGGACGTATATTATAATTTTGAAAAACCGGGTCTGGAAAAAGACTTGGACTTGTACTGTAATATTTCATTAACCGGGTCTGGAAAAAAGACTTTGAACTTTTGTGCTCTTTGAACGCATTACTATAGGATATTAGTTTAGAACGAATTCGCCAAAAATCACTTCAAATTTATTACATTTGTCATGTTTGTGGGTAAAGTCATTATAACATTTGTGGGCAAAGTGCATTATTACATTTGTGGGTAAAGTGTTATTACATTTGTGGGCGTTATTACATTTGTGGGTAAAGTGTTATTACATTTGTGGGCGATCAAAAATTATTACATTTGTGGGTAAAGTGTTATTACATTTGTGGGCGTTATTACATTTGTGGGTAAAGTGTTATTACATTTGTGGGCGTTATTACATTTGTGGGCGATTATTACATTTGTGGGTGTAACAGGGGGTGGGAAGGGTGGATATATTTTTGGATATATTTTAGGACGGTTTGTTTTGTCCTATACAAACTATATTTTTTGATATCTTATTTTGTGAGTATTTCTCTCTCATTTATTTTTTTTTCTCATTTGATTACATATGTCTGTATTTGTACTCTGTTAATGGTTTTGTTATCTATTTTTGAGGGGTCCACATTGTACAAGTATTGCTTTTTAGTGGTTCCCTCCATTTCCATCTTAATTTAATTTCTATTGAAAAATAGTATACTTATTTAAAACCTCCAATGTGTTGCCCAAATCGTGTAAGTTTTTTTTTTCACAACATATGTATTATTATTTTTGTTTCTTTGCAATGGATACAAATACTTATTTTTTATATATATGGCATACATTATTATGATTGTTTTAAGATCATCGTGAAATTTCATCTGCGTTGGTAGAAGATAAAGTCTCAACTTTTGTTCTCAGCACAACTGATAATTTTCCAAGTAAATTTACTGTGTGTTGAGAACAACAGTTGATATTCATTTTTAAAATGTGATGACGATAGAAAACAACTTGATGATTTTAATATCACGGACCCGTTTCCTAAAACTTATTTGATAACAAATTTGCGATAACAGTTTAAGGGCAAGTCCACCCCGGAAAAAAATGTTGATTTAAATAAATAGAGAAAAATCAGAAAAGCATAACGCAGGAAAAAAATATCAAACTAGGATGTAAAATAAGAAAGTTGCAACATTTTAAAGGTTCACTTATTTTTCACAAAAACATTGATAGTCAAATAAGACAGAAGATAACATATCCCTTACTCACTACGTCCTTTGTTTTTATGGTTTGAATTATACAATTGTTCATTTTTTAAACAGATTTATATAAGGAATAACTTGATTATGATATTAAAACAATGCTAGTTCCACATGTTCAGGGAGGAATTAATCATTGTTTCACTTGACATTTATGAAAAATATTAGAATATTACATAAAAATTGAAATAAAATACGAAAGAATAGCGAGTGGAAGATGTCATCATTCTCCTCATTTGCATACAAACCAGGATGTGAATATTACTGTTTTGTTAAATTAAGCGAAAAATTAAGCGAAACGTTAAAATTTCATAACTTTCCTATTTTCTAATGCATGCAATGAGACCATCACAATGTTAGGCAAAGCAATGACTTACGCATCCTACTTTTTACCCATATAATGCTTGGTTGTAAAACAGGGGCGGATCTAGCTTTGGCCAATATGGAAGAAGGCGACATCCCCCCGTATATTTCCCCCGATCATCCGTTCAAATTTGATTTTTTTTTCTTTGAAGGGGTAGTCCTTATAACAGTCTTTTTTCCCCTAAGCTTTATTCTTTTAAAACAACATTAATATGTAATAATCTCATAAGCCCTATTTAAATTTTGCAAGCGCGAAGCGCGAACTAAATTTTTTGTTGAAAGTTCATTATTTTTGTCATGAAAATTGAAAATTCTTAAATTGAGATCAAGCTGTGTATTTCAATATTTTTTTTTAGATTTAGATCTAGAAATAGAATCTGGGCTTCTGAATACATGAATTATTACATTCACTGTTTTCCGTTTCAACATGTTGTACATATTATAATAAACATAAAAAAGTAAATAATATTACAAGACATAATAGCTTATGTGACATAATTAGGCCTGTAGATATGATAAAGATAATTAATAAAACAAGCTGCCTCAGATGATTTTTGTATTTTAGAGTTAAACGAAGGGGATTGTCGAAAAAAGGCAAAGCGTGTATGGCAAACCCCTAAACTTTGTTTCATTACCTAATTTACACACAAACACACAATAATAATAATAATAGTAATAGGCATTTATATAGCGCCATCTATCTAGAAGTATTCTATTCCGAGGCGCGTTGTTATTATTATTATTACCCCGGCTTTAGCTTGAGCTGCCTCTCAGCGCTCATGCATTCAAGGAATTAATCCTGCCGGGTACCCATTCACCTCACCTGGGTCGAGTGCAGCACAGTGTGGATAAATTTCTTGCTGAAGGAAATTACGCCATGGCTGGGATTCGAACCCACGACCCTCTGTTTCAAAGTCAGAAGACTTATCCACTGGGCCACAACACACACTTACATATAAAAATAAGTTCGTAATAATGATAACTTTATCTATGAACACTTTGCAAAACGATCATAAACTGAAAAGCATGAAAATAAAATCATGAATATCAGTAAAATATTTGATATTCCGATCTGAAAAAGGGTCAATTTGAGCACGATTTCAAGCACTGTTATATGAAAATTGCGTAGTGGATGTGGATCGCACTTAATGATGCAAGCACGAAGTGCGAGATGATATTTTTTTTATTTTGACCTACGACCGGGATATTCGAAGGACATTTCGTTATCATACGAAAAGGATGACTGTCTTCCTATTCCTCTTCCTGAGCGCGAGATGACTATGCTGATGTAGTGTTCGATTCTAGTAACAAAAAAATGTGTTATTGGGACAAGTCCATTCAAACATATATCGAACTGTAATATTCACCAAATATTAACTTGGGAATCTTGGGAATGTCGTCGACAAAAACATATAAACCCCATGGTTTTCAAAATCATTCATGATCTCAGTGCCCTTTACTTAAAATATTATTTTGATACTATTAAATTACTATTCCTTACGCTCAAGTGGAAACTTATCTTTATTCAAGCCACGTACTGAATCGTGTTGTCGAATGTTTTCATACCGTGGGGCCTCGCAATTTAATTCTTTATCTCCTTCTATAAAATCATCTCCCAATTATAATACATTCATTAGGACACTCAATGACCAAATCCTGAAAAGTATTTCCCTTTGAACCAAAGTTCAAACATATAACTTGGGACACTTTTGGGTGGGTAGTTGGAGGGGTTAGGTACTCGGTTCTTAGCGTAGAGTGGCATAGGGTGGGGTCGCTGTTCTTTCTCCCTTTAGCTGATATTGCCTTATTTGTTAATGAATTTATTTTTGTAATATGAATTTCATGTTGTTTATTTAATAAAGCTGGACCCCTCGACAGAACAGTTAGTTGTGCTGTAATGGCTCAGCTGAGTAGGGCGATCCATCCAATGTAATTTAATCTTGTATTATATTTTGTTTTAATTTTATATGCATTGTTTTATATTGGTAAATAAAATCAAATCAAATGACATCTTGTCGATATTACATGCGTGAAATTTGTTGAAAACTAGACATTTTAAGCACTTTTGTCATTATGAATATATAGGATTCATGGGTTAATATATTTCTTACAATTATTGCGATCGCGAAGCGAGAGCAATAATTTTATGTAGTGATATGAAAGTTTTCTTTTTATTATCAAAGTCTTCCCCTCACCTTATTTTATTCACTCGTCTTCCTCCTCTTATTTTTCCTCCCTTCTTTTCCTTTTTTCTTTCTTTCTTTCTCTCTTTTTTTCTTTTCATTGCTCCGCCAATAGGGGGCCGGGGGCCCCTCGCCCTCTGATCCGCTTACAGTGTAGAACAGCAGAGTCAAGAATGACGTCTTTCCGAAAGAAACAGAGCAACAATGAGACCAGAACCCATGACCTTCTACTTTGTCAGGTGCTGAAAGTCAGAAGAATAAAGTTCGATATTTGCACATGTACAGTGGGTCAATAAAAAAAATGATTGGAAAAATATATTTCTTTATGTGTGTCTACTTTGGGAGTTGGTTGATCCCTTTCTCCCCTCTAGATATGTAACTATTCAGTTGATCACCGGGTGTGGGCTGCTCTTAATAATCTCAGAAGCCTTGCTAACCTTTTCTCCCTTTCACACTTTCACATCATAAGGGCCTCGAAATGATGAAATTCCCAAAGTGGTTCCTTCCTGCCATTTTACGCACGCAAATTGGATCTTCTGCGGGATAGGCTTCTCTAAATCAAATTTAAGTCTCTATGAAATCACTGTTTTCGCTCTACCAAGTTAACCCCCCCCCCCCCTCCTCTCCGCTCTCCGATATTGATATTGATAGGTTTGCCTCTTTGAAACGGAAATTCCACTCAACGGTAAGAAAAGAGATAAAAAGAGGGACTTAAGAGGGTGGTTTATAAAATGATACGGACACGAAATGCCATCTTTAAAAGAATCTCGCTCTCGAACCTTATTTTCTTTATGATTGCACGGTCTTTATTAAAGGCATACTTAACATCTGTGGTTGGCTAATTAGTGTTTGAATCATTTGACCTGTCAGCAAGCAAATACGCATACATTCGTAATTCCGAAGCTTCGTTATTCCGAAGGTTCGGTTATTCCGAAGCTTCGTAATTCCGAAGGTTCGTAATTCCGAAAGTTCGTTAGTCCGAAAACGAAATGAGGTTCGTAATTCCGAAGGTTCGTTAGTCCGAAAACGAAGTGAGGTTCGTAATTCCGAAGGTTCGTTAATCCGAAAAAGAAATGAGGTTCGTAATTCCGAAGGTTCGTTAGTCCGAAAACTAAATGATTAACATTTTGCTCAGTAGATTGACTAAGGATCGATCGGCATCGTTCTATCAAATTTACGATTAATTGCTAACCTGTGTGTTACGGAGCCCTGTTGTCTCCGTAACAAAAAGGTTTGCGATGTATTGCAAATATGAAAGAACCGCGCTGATTGACACCAGATTTTAAACAGTATTTTAAACAGCGTGGTCATTGATATTTAGCGATTGATCGCAAACCTTTGTGCTACGGAGCCTCAACACAAAACTCAGCAATGATTTTTCTACGATTGATTGCATTGGCTACAATGTACAATCAGTCGTGAAAATCAAGCTTATCCGATTACCTTTGTGTTACGGGACCCAGATGGTTCCAAGCCTCCGAAAAGGCTTTTAAAATGCTATCAATACAGAAAATCATCATGCCCGGATCATATGTCAATACATGGTTAGTTACCCTAATTTTTGAAAATGTTGATTTATCTATTATTGTAATGTATTGCGGAGGGGGGGGAGGAGGTTGGGGTATGAGATGAAAACAAATCAAAAGATGAATGATAGTTACAAACATTCAAATAAGGCAGCGATTAATAAATTAATTTATAAACACAAGAAATAAATGATGAATTATAAATAATTGAATCACAAGACAGGACAAAAAGTTATATTTTATGTAATATGATATAATAAGAACATCCGTGTTATTTCTTTTGTTATTGTGTTCTTTCCTCTCTTCTTTGAGCTCAAGTGGTGTAAATCAATTTTGACTCATCGAAGAGGGCAGTGCCAGGATATTTTGATTGAGGATGCAAAGTGTCATCAAGATGACTTAATCTTTTATTAATCTTTTACGCAAATAAAATTATTGTGTTCTCACGAATCTAAAGAGGTATTTTGTTGTTTGCCCGACACACATATCAATGTCATGTATTATTCCTTTCTTTTTCTCTACGTTTTTCTTTTATTTGATAATTGACGCATTCATATAAGGGCAATCACCCCAGCTTTTCCCCAGTAGAGCTGCCCAGTTATAAGTAGTCACCTTGAGACGAAAATGGGGAGGAAGAGGTAAAATACACTCTAAAAAATATTGGGTAAAATTGCTCCATTAGGGTAATTATGTGTCCAACCAACATTGGGCATTTTTAATATCCAGCGTGATGAAAATTTTGCCCATTCTAAAGTAATTGCTGCTTATTTTTTTAACCTTAATGGAAAATTGGTTTCCCGCACTGGGTAAAATACTGCCCCAAAGTGGTCGTACACATATTTACACTCGAGCTGGTTAAAATTTTACCCAACACTTTTTTTACAGTGTATTGTGTACAAAATAAAGTCCACATAATCCTACAATCTGTAAGCAAGATTGTCATTCTCAGGTGTATACCTCATAATTTAGATCGAGGGTTTATAAAATTTTAACTTTATGTCACATCAATGGCCCAGACCTAGCAATAACAATGTGATAATATCATATCATAATTCAATGATGATAGAGCTTTGCTGTTATAACTGATTTGAATATTTTTCCATATTTGATCTTTCATGTTCTTTGAAAAATGAAAGAGAGAGAGAGAGATAGAAAAAACTTCTTAAAAGGAAAGTGAACAGAAAAACACAGAGAGGGAGAGAGGGGGGGGCAAGAATAAAAGGTGAGATAGAAGGCAAAGGCGATATGGATAAAAATGGGATGCTGCATGACAGGATATCCCAGCCATCGTGGTGTGAAATCCAACTAAATGCACTAGATCAAATTGGAGATGAAAATTCCAGTCATCTGTCTTTCAACCTTGACATTCGGTTCGACATGTACCTAATTATGCTCGATTCAATGCACAGGCACGGCTGGTGAAATTTTGTACCCTTCCAATTCATATATCTGCTGCAAAAAAAAACTAAAAAAAACAACTGCAAAAACAACAGTCGGGAAGCGATGGTAAAAGGAGGTTGCCGGACGAGGAGCAAACGAGTGGGTGTCATTTTCACTCCCGGTGTGGTTTCGGATGGGGGGGGGGGGCTGGGTGTAAAGCTTTCCCCAAAACATATTGCACTATAAAAAAAATGAAATGTTAAATCAACAAATGAAAGGCTTAGAGGAGTCACGACCGTTTTATACCCAACCTTCTATACCCAAATCTGAATCCAAAAAATTAAGTGTTGGCCGGGTCGAACCGTTTTAATTGTATCATTTAGAAAAGGTTGTCACTCCTCCAATCTCTGGATTGTTGATTTGATATTTTATCTTTTAGAGCGCAACTATCATGTGTACTTCTTATAAGTGTATTATTTTCATTATATTGCGTTATGTTAGCATGGGTGTCGATTTGTGTTCATGGTTGGGAGGATGACTAACACAAATATCGCTCTCTGTGAAGGATTTTTTTTGCATGTAGTCGGAAGGGGAGTGGCAGTTGCGTATCGTGGGTCACTGCATGGGGGAAGTAAAATTTTTGATTCACTTAATGGGCGCGCGAAGCACGCTTATTGTCAGGTATACTGACGTAATAGCAGGGGCGGCAATCCTTTTCCCCCAACTTTTTGAAGCAGTGTAATAAGTGTCCTTATTACACAAGAAAAATGCCCCCCTCACGAACATGTGATGTGCCCCTTTCATCTGAAGAGGACCCGTTTTATGTGTTCGCAAGTGCCATATCTTGTATCAATGCCAAATTTTACAAAAGAATCTCCCCCACGAACGTGTTCTGTGCCCCTTTCACCTGAGAAGGACCCATTTTATGCCGTTATAGCAAGTGCCCTTTGCCATCTTATAGGTGCCCTTTCTCGTATCAGTGCCCCTTTTTACCCAAAGAAAGTGCCCCTCACAAAAGTGTTCTATTCCCCTTTCACCTGTTTTATGTCTGAGCAATTGCCACCTTGCCTTCTAGTGTGTGTCCTTTCGAATCCATGCCCCCCCCCCTTTCCCCCAAACAAAGTGTCCATTTCACCTGAGAAGGATCCGTTTTATGCCGTTAGCAAATGCCCCTTTGCTTTCTTAATAATAATAATAATAATAGGCATTCATATAGCGACATCTATATAGAAATATTCTATTCCGAGGCGCACAAGAAAAGAAAGAATGAGAAAGTTTGGATAAGTGTTAAAGTGCTAATAACTAATACTGTTAGAAAAGATAAGACTTCAGTTTAGATTTAGTGATGGTATAATTCTTAAATCTAACGGAAATTTTTTCCAGAGAGAAGGTGCTGAGGCAGAGAAAGCCCGCGCAACATTATGCTACACGTGCCTTGGGAGTCTCAAAAGTTGCTGGTGTGATGATTTCAGGCTACGAGCTGGTGTATAAGGCATGACAAGGTCTTGTAGATAATTTGGTGCCAAACCATTTAACACCTTCCAAGTGAGAAGAAGTATTTTAAATTCTATACGCTTCCGGATTGGCAACCAATGTAACTTTTGGAGAATTTGTGAAATGTGCTGATATTTTGACGTACCAGTTAAAAAAACCCTGGCAGCTGTATTCTGAGCATACTGAAGTTTATTTAAATTGCGTGAGGTTATTTTAAAAAGAAGAGCATTTCTAACATCTAATCGAGATAGTTATGTGTATAAGCATAGCAGCAGACTTATCAAGGACTTTCCTAATAATGTTAATATTATGAATATTAGAGTATACTGATTGACATGTGCATCCATAGACATATTTTCGTCAAATACGACACCAAGATTTTTGAACTAATGACAAGGCTTTAATCAAGGAGTCCCCAACCTGTATAGTGCGGTCCTTAATCAAATGACTTTTTGATTTAGAACTAATAATCAACAACTCTCTTTTAATTTAATTTCAACTTATTATTCAGCATCCATGACCGCATGTCAGGGGGTCAGTCAAATATATTGCTGTACACACGCGTGACCAAGGAATTTCCAAGCACCCCCTAAACGAGTCTTTTTTCTCTGTGTGCAAAATAACCCCCTAAACAAGTTTTTCGCGGGATTTATTTACACATTTTAGCCCCTACACAAGTTGTCGCCAAAATATGACCTCGGGGAAAAAGCTTGGGGAAAAATTACCCTAAACGGGTTTGGCTACTCATAAAAATAAAGCTTTGGGGGAAAAAACATATCCTAAATACGTTTGACCCCGCGATTGACCATTGACCAGTCTATTAAAACCACCCTTTTTCTTGAAAATCGGTGTTTTTGATACCCTTAACGAGTCCACGCGCCGACCGCGTCCAAAACTGAATAACACCCCTTTAGACGCGTTTTTTTGTGGGGGAGGGGGGGGGGTCACGCGTGTGTTCAGCAATATATTTGACTGCTCCCCCCCCCCCACGGATATGATCTGCTGTATTTGTAAACGAAGCATGGCAGACAAATCACTAGCAGGGTCAGTTGGATCAAATGAAACATACATCTGTGTATCATCCGCATACATTAATGGACGTTTATGCCATGTTTATGCGCAATTTTTGCCAGAGGACTGGAATAGATGGCAAAAAACAACGGCCCGGGGACTGAACCTTGGGGCACTCCAAAAGGAAGTTTAGCAGGAAATGACATATTTTCACCAATCTTGACAACCTGTGATCTATCATGAAGATAAGATGAAAACCAATCAAGTACAGCTCTTCCTATGCCACAATATTTAAACGATCCAATAGTAAATCATGGTCAACAGTATCAAATGCTGACGAAATATCAAGCAGAAGGAGGAAAACAGCCCTCTTGTCATCAACAGCACAACAGCAAACGTTTTCATTATAGGGGTGGCTGTATGTGAGGAGTCACATTCTTCAACACTATGAGATATAAAGGTACCCTGCATTGAGTCTAAATTATCCCGGACAGTGGATATTTTTTATACAAAGAAATTACTGAAATGTTCTGCTAGTTCTATAAAATTGAGATAATATGTTCCGGCAATTTTGGTTTGTTCTTTTGATGGAGAGTACTATCAATAACTCTGTAAAACTGTCCACTATCTTTACAATTTGACAGCTGTTCCTTCAAGTATTTTGATTTGGAATCTTTTTTTCATATGCCAAATAAACTAAAAGGCGCTGTTTAGTAAAAATTTTCTTTATTTATATGTCTGTGTTCTCAGCTCGCCAACGAAACTCAAGTCGTTTGGGCAAGCGTTTTGCTTCCGCTATGTCAGATGTATACCAGACTTTCCTCATTCGGATTGTTTCTTTACTTTTTTGTTAATGGAGCATGTTTGTCCAAGAGAGACTGAAGACCATCATCATATTGATTGACAAGAGTATCGACATCAGAAATAGGATGTAAGAGTAGATCTGAAGCAAGAACATCAACAGCCAACTTTCCATGATGAATGGCTTTGAGCTTCCTGTATGGAATGACCTTTTTGTTTCAAGTTAATTTCAAGTTACAGTGTATTGCAGCATGGTCAGTGAGAAAAGATGACACCTCCAGAGCTCTGATAAGCACATCATCGGTACGCGTAATCACAAATTTTATAATGTGACCAGTTTCATGAGTAGATTATTTACGTGCTATTTTAAGTTGAAAGACTCGAGTAAGTCACAAAACTTTTTGTTCTCTTGATTAGCAGGATTATCCCAGTGAATATTAAAATCACCAACAACAATCAACTTACTTGAAGTTGACAATAAGGATGTTATAGAAAATCAGAAAATCCCCCAAAAAACATTAAAACCCACAAATGTACCTTGTTACAAATGAAGATAAGTTCATCAAATAAGATATTATGGAAAATCCATACGAAAAGGTGCATTTTTTCACACACAGCCTCTCATATTTTCCATTTTAGTCTCATACGATCAGACCTGTTGATTTTGTTTACTCCATTCAAACCCTATTTTACCTCAACAAATAACATATTAACGCATAATTTGCAAAATTATAATTAAATATAAGTATTACATTAAAATACAGAATAATGAACGAATAAAATGTTGAAATTTCTTAGTTAAATCAATTTTGATATCGGACGAGGGTCTCCTTCGTTGAAATATAAATGAAAGGTGTCTCTAAAAGGACACCGTGTTCTAAATAGGGGAAATAGTGAAAAATTCGATTTTATTCAGTTATGTTTGTAAATCTTGAAAGTTTTTTCCTTTTTTTTACCTCATAAATGGACTTGGAAGACAAAATTGCCTTCGTGAAACGGAAAGCGCTGATTTGTCGGCAATCTTCCTATCTCGGAAGAATGGTCCTAGGACGTTCCTAACGTATCGCTCATCTCGTCATGCAACATCCCCCGGGATATTCTCAAAGAAGCACAAGAATTTGTAGTTAATAGACTTTCCAATATACATACTTGCACTTCATATGCCCTTCTGACAATCTCTTTAGAATTAGGATCTGGTGGACACTGAATGACAATATAAACAATAGAAGATTGCAGCTTCATTGTACTCATTTTAGCTGCTCCATTATTCCATTCATGTCAGGGTCTTAAATACTACTTGAATGCCTACATACCTTGAATGAAGTACATTATAAGATGTCTACCATACATAATAGTACACACAGCAAGAAAGCCAAAAATCAAATTTGAAAAAAAGATCATCAAAACAGCACCAGAAATGCTCAATCTCGGTCTAGTTGAATTTATGGCACATAATAACTTGACACTTGAAAAAGAACACTCATCCAATCGGAAGAAATATAGTAAAATTCAGATGAATTCAGAGAAGGTTGTGCAAGCTGCCTGTCAGCACTGAGCCTAAATAATTCTTACAGGTGCCCTTTCTCCTACTCCCTTTTACCTATATAAGAAAAGTGCCCCCCCCCCACGAACGTTTTCTGTGCACTTTTCATATGAGAAGGACCTGTTACGTGTTTACGAGTGCCCCTTTGCCTTATCATCGGTGTCCGTTCTTCAGAAAAGATAAGTTGTCCTGAAAAACCACGCTTTTCGTGTACGATGTGCGCCCGCCGCCCCGTTTCTTTATTCAGCGCCGTTCTGCTTCCTTCTGCAAGTGCATAGTGAAAGAAAAAAACTAAACTTTCATGAGTCATGTGAGAGGGGGAAATAAGTCATTTTTTAAAAATTTTAAGATCATGGCCGTACGCAGTTACCCCCCCCCCCGAAAATGTTAAAACTCGTTCCTTCTCTGCAGATTTTTATAAAATTTACCAGAAGTATGCTAAAAATCCATCAATATCACTTAAAAAGTGCAAAAGCGCCTCAATGATAAACTCGGTCGCTGTCGCTTCGCTTCCTCACTTTCAAGTCCCCCAGAAAGTTTATGTATGCTGCCCTTTTCGAAAGAAAAGGTTCCCACCCCAATTTCAACTTCGCTCGCTGCCCCTACCTAGTAGAGGCATTTTAAGGACTGTGCTATTAAACGATTATGTAACTCACTGATCAACTAATGCAAGCGCGAAGCGCGAGCTGAAAATTTTTGATATTCAGACCAAAAATAGGGACATTATAAGCAAATTTCTGTAATCATGATTCGTACCAGTCTCACTATAAAACAATGCGAGCCCGAAGCGCGATCGGAAATTTTTGTATATTTTTAAAGAACTATCTTTTATGAGTTCATGAAGAGCATACATATCTCGCCATAGTCAGATAGTCATAAAATGTTAGCGCTAAGCGCTTGCTTGTTTTGTTAGAATTACATTTAAACACATGAAGCACATTTTGTAGTAATTGTAATCATGAACATGATACGTATCTTACTAATAAAATATTGCGAGCGCGAAGCGCGAGCTAATTTTTTTTATTTAGAACTTATTTATTCTAATAAGTGTTTGTAAGAATTCACTGAGACCATACGCGAGCTGAAAATTTGGGATATTCAGACTATAAAAAGGGACATTTTAAGAACTGTTCTTAGGAATTCATGAAGATAGAGAAAAACATATTTCTCCAATCTACTAATGTGATTGTAAATATGGACTAGAAAGGTTTTATATTCAGACCTTAAAAGGGGCAATCACTGTACGTAGTCATGAAAAAGAAGCATAATACTATATCACTACATAAAACAATAATATTTCGGAGAGCGAGGATATATAGGCCTATTTGGTGTATATTGATTTAGAAACGGGATGTTTTGGTACAGCAGGAATTAAACAGACAATGCGAGCACCAGGATTGATGAACACGCAGGCCCTACGCAAATAATATTTCATAAAATTATGATTTTTTTTCTTTATGTAATGATATGATACAATATAATATGATATGTTATTTCGGAGTGCGAGGAAATATAGACCTAAATGGTGTATTAAATATGTCATATTGGTGTACTTAACCCTATTTCAAACGTGCATTGTGGGGGTGTTCGCACGATCGCGCCAAAACTTTGCATGTATATTCTTTGAAACATAAACTACAAGCTCTTTTTATTATCATGCATAAAAATGCAAATCTATTCGTGAATACATTATTTGCATGAAAAATAATCACACTATGAAGTTTGTCTCACATACAAATACAGTGTCCCGAGGAATGTCACCTATAGTCTCGCAATGCAATACCCCGGATGATGTCGCTCATTCGTGTCAAAATATCTTATATTTATTACATAAAATATTTTTCATAATGTTATGAAACATAATTTGCGTGATGACATAGTATTATGCTTCTTTTTCATGACTAAAAAGCTGCGGCGCTGTTTTAACGCATAAAAAAAATGGTGATCCCATGCAAGTCTTGTTATAGGGTTATGTATATAATGAAATTTTCGTTCGAAAGAAAATTCCATTCCTCAATCGGTCGATCACTCTGCGATTAAAAACACAATACTTTTTAGACGGCGATCGACCACGAGTAACATTCACTCTAAAAAGAAATAAGTGTTATGACCAATATTTTGTGGCCGACCAATATCACTGGAAGAAATCAACCAAATTCCTGGTAGATATTAGCCACAAATTTGGTTGGTATTCATCATTTTTATCGTTCGGACACATATTAACCAATTAGAGAAAGAGAAAAATGGTAATGATGTCCATTTTCTATATGTGTAATTGATGAACTATATGCATAAAATACTAATATTTCATGTTTATTTTGATCTTAAGTATTATCACAATTTGTTTCTTGGCGCGCTCTCCACTTCCTCGCGTGATAACGAAAATAATATTAATCTATAATATTAAAAGCAAACGAATTTAGGAAGTTAACCCTTTAAGTTTCTCGTCGCAAATTATTAAGTAGCAATAGCTTTGGGGATTTATTTTCCTCTATTTTCAAAAATTATTTATTACTATTTAGAGTTTGCAAAACAGTCGTAGGCCTTCACAAACACTAAGGTAGTGGTTATGTTCTGTTTTAAGATATTAATATTTGACTTTTGCTAGCGACCGCATGAGCAGATATAGTTCCAGAATGAAATCTGAAAAAAAGAATTCGCCAATAGGTCCTACATAACTTTTGAGCGTTTGCAACACTCCTCACTCATGAAACTGATTCCAAACAACGCTGTGTTACAGTAAGTGGGCAATGGCATACTAAAGAGGAGGGGGGGGGGGGGGGTGAAGGGCAATCTGACTATAAATGAAGAGATTTTGTATTAATGGCTACTGGTATTGAAGAAGCTATTAAAGTCTATGCTATGTATTATCACCTACAGTAACATGATCTGTTATTAATTGGTTCAAGCATGCATGGGGAAGAAAAATAAACATGTTATATCACAACTTTATATTGTTAGGAGTAAGTCGTACCACACATTAAAAACAAATCAGAATGAATGTTTAAGCATTTTTGGCAACCACTGTTTGGGGGTGCATGCCTATTCCGAATTACTTCGCATTTCCCTGCATACATGCATTCAGTCCCAATCTGTATAGTCTTGTTGTTCGACGGATGTTAAGGTCTTAAAAGCGACTAATTAAATTTCATTGATTCTATTTGAATAAAAATCACAATTACTCTGATAACTGTGGATTAAAGCAAACCTCAATTGTCTCCCCTAGCTTTTAAGGCTATATACATTTCATGGGCGGAAATCCGGGGGGGGGGGCGCGGGGGGTGGGCGCGCCCCCTATAAATACCAAAATAGTAGGGGGACACAATATCAAATGTCCCCCTACTATTTTTGGCCTTTTATGATGGAAAGAAATACATCATTGAAAATCGAAATAAAACACGTATTTTGGACGAGATGACCTAACTTTTTGGGTGATATATATATTTCTTTTCCTTTTCAAATTTTCCAGCCCCTGGTCCCCCTACCTTTGGGCAGAGATTTCCGCCGCTGATACATTGTACAGTAATCTCTCTCTTCGGTTGATCAAAATACCGCCAACCCATGTCTATCCCCCCTCCCCCATATTTCCCTCGCATCTTTCCCTTTTACCCTCTTTTCATATCTATCCCTTTCTTTTTGTATCTGTTAAAGTGTATTTCAAAGGCTAAGCAATATCTATTTGATTATAATTGAGAGGAAGAAAAATATAGTTTTAGGCTGGTATTTAACTGATGGGCCGATATGAGTTGCACTAGATAATGAACAAGATGGAAGCGTTAAGCGACTCTTCGAATTTGGTCAATGTGACCAGAAGAACATGGCATTGACCAAAATTCCTCAATCGATGACACGAAACTATTATGTTATGCAATATACCCGCAGTTAAAATCAATAACCAATTATCATGTTGCTCAATATATTTTATTCGATCAATCGTCTCGACACGGAAAACCATGTACCACCATCGGACGTTACCGAGCAACCAAGGTCATGTGATCAATCAATTACCACGAAAAGGTAAGATGGCGGCCGACATGGTCCCCGAGAACAAAGTATATTTTTCAATGGAAATTGACATATTCATAGACAGAAGATAGATGAGTCTATTGTTTCAGCGAGGGTAGTAAATTCAGGTTGTACCTACAATATAAAGTACAAAGGTAAGTAAGACATGATAAAGAAATGATGTCATTTAAGCTGCAAATTCATTGTTTACATCCAGCCTTCACTGTTTTTCAGCCAGGTTGTCCCGTTTTTGTGTCGCTGGCCGGCCGGCCGGACGGACCGGGACCACATACCGGTATCTAACCCAGGGAACTCCCGCCCGCTACGCGGGCGGGAGCCCAGGATCTTACGTGCAATTTGGCATACTCACCTGACAAGCGTGAAGTATGGTCAAAATAAGTCTCCGAATAGATAGTTAAAACAGAAATCAAGCACTTACCATACCTCACGCTTACCATACGTCACACTTGTCAGGTGAGTATGCCTTTACACGTAAGATCCTGGGCTCCCGCCCGCTATGCGGGCGACGCGTTTCCGTTTTACACCCTGGCGAAGGCATTTTCCGGAAAAGTAGACAAAAAGCGACGAGTGAAGAGTCTACGTCTACGTTTGTTTACATTATCAGCTGGGCGCGCGATCCAAAGTCCGCACCGAAGTTATCCGCAGAAAATACATACCGTACTTGCAGCTGAGCTTATACATGTACTTTCCAGGTTCAATACGAAAGTTTGCCTTGATCATTTGCCTTTCCGATTCGCTGATGTCTGTCTTTCTCTCTATCTGTCTATATATCTATCTCTCAAACTCTATATCTATCTATCTATGTAACTGCAGTATCTATCTAATAATCTTCTCTGTCTCTCTCATTCTTTATCTAACATCTATCTCAAATTCTCTATCTCTATCCATCCATCTGTCTGTCTTTCTCTATTTCTCTCTCTCTACCTACCTATGTAACTACAGTATCTATCTGTTAATTTGTCGCTCTTCTCTCTCATTCTCGATCTATCTGACATCTATCTATCTCTCAAATTCTCTATCTATCTCTCTATCCATCTATCTATCCATCTGTCTGTCTTTCTCTCTATCTATTTATCTATTTTTGAACTAGAGTATCTATCTATCTGTTAATTTGTTGATAATCTTCTCTGTCTCTCTCATTCTTTAATTATCTATTTAATATCTCTCTCTATCTATCTATCCATCTGTCTGTCTTTCTCTTATTCTCTCTATCTATTTATCTATCTATTTTTTAAACTTATCTATCTGTTAATTTGTTAATATTCTTTGTCTCTCTCCCTCTTTATCTATCTAACATCTATCTATCTCTCATCTATCTATCCTCTCTTTCTCTCTCTCCCCCTCTCCCTCTATATATCGACCTCTCTGTCTCTCCCCCTCTCTCTATTTATCTATCTATCCATCCATCTCTCCCTCTTTCTCTCTATTTCTATCTGTCTATCCACCTCTCTCTCTCTCTATTTCTATCTATCTATCTGTCTGTCTTGTCTCTATCTATTCATCAGTGTTCTATATCTTTCTTTCGGCAGCTTCTAAGTGTATCAATCCATCAAACTTCAATTTGTCTTTCCTGTGTCGCACGCTGAATGCAACCAGCGACGTGTGTAGACTCTTCACTAGTCGCTTTTTGGCTACTTTTCCGGAAAATGCCTTCGCCAGGGTGTAAAACGGAAACTCGCACGCGGGCGGGAGTTCCCTGGGTTAACCGGTATCGTGATTTTCGGGGGTCGGGATAACACAGCTCAATCCTCCATTCCTCGACTGGTCTCCAAAACATGATTCCGAGATATTCACATTCAAAAAAAGTTTAGATGTTTTTCAGACACTCATAACTTCGCGCTTTGAATAAACCAGATCAAATATTTATACCAGTTTATTAGAATCTAACTAGCTTACCAACCATTACCTCGAGCGAAGTTCGTGCAGACTCTACTGCTAGCCTACATTAAGTTGACTAACGTTAGTCACTACACTCCACCTACCCGAACTTCGGGACGGTGAACTCGATTGGATATTCCCAGTGACAAAGGTGGGATGGAATTGATATTTATTGTAAAATTTATAGAAAAAAAATTTAGCGAGAAAGAAAAATGGCTTAATTTCTTACTCTTCACCCGTATTTCACTCCGTGTCCATCCTCTGGTTATCCTCAAGAGATTTTGGGGCCAGTATCTATTTCCTTACACGCATTATTCACGGCCGATTTCAAAACATCGCATGCGATCGGTCGCAGGTCAAACAGCATAAATAGGCCCCCTATGTATATTATAATTGAATGGCTCAGAAAAATATTCCACGAATTTTGAAAAAAATATTCCACGAATCAGTGGAATATTTTCCCAAACTCTTAGAATATTTGTGTTGTGTACATGCTTTTTGCTTTTTGACAGGGTAAAAGGGTAAAAATAAAGATTTATATTAAATGCATTTAGCTTACACGTACCTCCTATCCGAAAAATATGCCGGAAGATAGCGAATTTTGATGACAAACGGATCAGGATCATTTGATCACTCAGCGCAGCTCCGGTTGAGCCTACAAACTTGCCAGTCAATCCGCTGGTGAGTCCATACACTTATCTGTAGCTGACGGCGATCAAAGAAGAACCTGGCTGAGCCCTTAAATTTTTCTTGTTATTCCAAAAGCCAGTAGTGCACCCTCTAAAATCTTTAAAGAGTCAGTTAACATAATGGCACCTACATGTACATGAAGGATATCTAGCTTGTGTAGCCAATTAAAGGCCGGCATAATACCTGCCAGTTCTGTTCTGTAAGTAAATTTCTCTTGATAGATATTTGTAAAATCTGCTGTTCAATACCTGAAAGGTTTATTGCAATTCTTGCCTTCCATTGCCAGCAATATTGTGAGCTTGGGAAAACAGGGTGGTTGTATGTAGGTTAAAGTTCTATACTATGTTTAAATTTATGGGCTTACTGTTGTCTCCTTAACCAAATGGCCCTTGAACCACCCGAGAACGCCCTTCCTGTCACACACTGAACCGCCCGTACATTTTATTTGCGCTATAGTATCTCTTGTATACGATTTACTGGGCTAATATGGTGTCCACGTCTCAGAAAACCACTTACTCTGCCGAAGAAGCTCGGGCGTTGCTATTCGATGAAGAGTTCATCAAAACGTTGGATATCACACAGAGTGACATCGTAGTTGATATGGACGATTCATTAATTTTTGACATTTTTTATCCCAGATTTGGCAAAAACTTTATTTTTATTTTCATTCTGTCAGTATTTCTTTTCTATTCAACAGGTCCTATGCTACAAAATAAATACATTATGTACTGTAATGAACAAAAGTAAATTTATAAAAAACTGTTTCAATTTGTTTGGAAAAATGCCTACTAATTACCAGTTTTATTGTTTCCTCTAGTGAGAGATTGCCATTATGCATATAATCTGTAGGTGCTATAGGGTTGATAGAGCTAGTGGAATTTCTCCCATTTCTTCTTGAAGAGAGGTTAGTGGAACTGCACCTGCACAATCCTTGAAAGATTGGTATTGTATTGAGTTTACAGTTTTCTTAGCGCTTTCTGAAGCACTGACATATGCTTACTTCACACCCGTAATCCAGGAAGGATGGAATTTAGGTTAGAGACTTGGATGAGCTTCCCTATGAAATACCAGGTAAACATCTGAGGATATTCATTTTCTTCTGACATCTGGTTGCAATGTTCTCTATATCTATGTTTAGTCAAGATAGGTTTTTTATCAACAGTTATTGAAAAAAAAATTATGCAAATCTTCAAATTTTAGTAGTATTCTATTTTAAAAGATTTATCTCAGAAAATTTCCTGCTCTGAGTAAAAAGTAAGTGGACTGTCTTCTTTTGGTTGCCAAATAATAAGAAGGCCCCCACCCCATACCCCCTCCTCTCACCTCCATCCATCTTGAATTCCCTTGACAGTTAATTGTGTGGTCTTTCAAAAAGTTGTTGAAAAAACCCAAATCAGGTAACCTTAATATACCTATTTTATTCAAACATGCTTTATTTCAACAAGGGATCTTTTTGTGCTGGCATTTTTCCTTTTTGGGGAAATTTGTTTAACACCCCAGTCAGTGGCGGATCCAAGGGGGGGGGGGGCATATCCTTTTGAGAGCCATAATAATAATATAGGGTATTTATATTTCGCACATATCCAACTTGTTAGGTGCTCAAGGCGCTCCTATATTACCCGGCTAAGCTAGGCGTTCATAGCACACACAGCTTTTTAAGGAATTACTTCCTACCGGTACCCATTTTCCTCACCTGGGTTGAGTGCACCACATTGTGGATCAGTTTCTTGCTGAAGGAAATTGCGCCATGGCTGGGATTCGAACCCATGACCCTCTGTTTCAAAGTCCGAAGACTAATACTGGGCCACAACGCTCTACTTAAAATTTTATAATGTAATCAAAATTTGTAATGTAAATATGCCGTTCTTACACAAGTGTGCCCCCCCCCCACTTTTGAAAATCACAGCATATATTTTTAATGGGAATATGTTGTTCATACATGTACACCAGCGAGGACTTTTTTTTTTTTGCTTGTCAGATTCCTGGATCTGCCCCTGACCCCAGTGATTTTATGGAAAGTTTACGTATAATTCAGTTTAATTTTTCCCTAGTGTTTTAGGGTTTTGTTTTTAAAAATACATTTTCACAGTCAATGGATAAAGTGGCATAGTACTAAAAAGTCATCTGGTATCCTCATTTTTGTCTCACCTGCATAGCAGAGTGAGACTATAGGCACCGCTTTTCCGATGGCGGCGGCGGCGTCAACATCAAATCTTAACCTAAGGTTAAGTTTTTGAAATGACATCATAACTTAGAAAGTATATGGACCTAGTTCATGAAACTTGGCCATAAGGTTAATCAAGTATTACTGAACATCCTATTAGAGTTTCATGTCACATGACCAAGGTCAAAGGTCATTTAGGGTCAATGAACTTGGATCATGTTGGGGGAATCAACATCAAAATCTTAACCTGAGGTTAAGTTTTTGAAATGTCATCATAACTTCGAAAATATATGAACCTAGTTCATTAAACTTGGACATAAGGTTAATCAATATCACCAAACATCCTGCCTGTGTTTCATGTCACATGAACAAGGTCAAAGGTCATTTAGGGTCAATGAACTTTGGCCGATTTGGGGGTATCTTTTGAATTACAATCAAAACTTTAAAAGTTTTTGGATCTGATTCATGAAACTTGGACATAAGAGTAATCAAGTATCACTGAACATCCTGTGCGCATTTAAGGTCACATGACAAAGGTCAATGAACTTTGGCCATAATGGGGGCATCTGTTGAATTACCATCATAACTTTGCGAGTTTGCGAGTTTATTGATCTGACTTTTGAAACTTGGACATAAAAGTAATCAAGTATCACTGAATATCCTGTGCAAGTCACATGATCAAGGTCATGTGAGGTCAATGAATTTTGGCCACATCTTGTGCGAGTTATAGTAGTTTTCAAAGTCAGCACTGCTATGTTGAATCGCGTGATGCAGGTGAGACGGCCAGAGGCATTCCACTTGTTTATTATTATTTTACAATTTGTTAAATGTTATATCAATAAAAATTGGATAGTGAATGCTACCGAACTGGATTGGCAATGTGGACCATTCGCATGTGCCATATAAAGCAGATGAAGTTATTGAAAGGTCCAAAAGCCGATGTTTTGGTGTTCCTCAGGTCCTTTCTTGTGGCAGATCCATTATTCAAGAGGACCATAGTCACACATATTTGTGTCATTAATAAAATTTTTCGAAATTTACCCATTGTGGTCTGTTCTTTCACTTCCCCAAAGGGTGTTGTGAGAATTTAAATCTACTACATAATTGCAATGGTCTTGTATCATCTAACATGGATTATGAAATAAACAATTCTATAAGTGAGATCTTCAATTCTAAAATTTGTAGTTCTAGGTCTGTTTCTATTTAGAGGCGGAGGCATATTGAATTGAATCATGTATTACATGTACATACACGTATCTGGCTAGATGTTGGGACTTTCTATTTTGGGGAATAAATTTTGGCAAGTATTAAGATTATAGACGAACTAAGTTTCCTGGATACAAATATGATGGACTATTTTTTTTTAATTTTTGCTATTTACAAATTCCAAGAGCTCAGCTCCATGAGCCGATAGTCCTTGTGTGCATTCCTCTGAATTATGGGAAGTATGTACAGCTAATGTTGTTACATAGTACATACAGTATGTAACTAGCTCTGGTCATCAGACTGAACTGGATCTGAGCCCTTGAGAAGAAGTCTTTCTCATGATTGGGTGAAATATATTCTTTTCACTTGTTTCTTTGTAGAAAATTTCTAAGTGATTCCACTATTGAAATTATCAATATCTTACAGGGTCCTGTTAAATGTACATCTCTGTTTGGAGATTGTTTGCACCCTCTTCAATATCTAGTCTGTGGAGGGTCAGGTGGGTACTAGAATGGAACTTTCCTCACTGCATTGTAATAGGGGGGGCATACTTGAAGTTTTGGTTGGGGGTTCGAAAAATGACTGGGCTGATGAGGCCAACGCTAATCCTGTTGTGGAGGATTTTTTTAAACATGTTTTCGGATTGCAATTGAGTTAGGAACATGTTGGTGTTGCCTTGTGCCTCATCCTTTTGTAGCTTTGGCATATGCTAACTTGTTTCTTTAATTCTCTCAACCTGTTTCACCTTGTTCACTTCTTTACACCTGTCGTAGGCAGCGGAGTGTGTTTCTCCTCAGTTAGGGCAGCCTTGATTTTCTTTCCCTGTACAGTAGTTGAAAGAGTTTGGTTTTCCACATTGTACACATCTCAATTTAGATCTAACTTTTGACATCTATAACACCTGGGGTGGTATTCTAGAACACTGTCATAACTTTTGTTATAAATTTTATCATTTCTCTCCGAGATATGACACTGCTATGATGGTCATAAATCGGTATTCTGAACATTGTCTTTTCCCTGTCAAATCTCTTTATGTTCCCGCCATCTTTTCAGAAGCAAACCAATCAAAATCATTGTAAGTTACCAGTGGAAGCACTTCTAACCAATTGGAAGCCCCTGTGACAGGTAGGGCGTATTCCCAATACAGTTGCTTGCATCACGCAACTAAGCATATTGATGTGCTTAATTACAAAGAGAGAGAGAGAGACAAAGAACTGTGAAGGATTTTGGAAGAAGAATAAAAAAAGAAGAAAAAAAAAGAAAAAAAAGAAATTAATATGTAGGGCCTACTATGAACAAAATATTTTTGAAAATTTTCATGGATGATAAGTGAAACTAATACCACAATCTTATTTAAATATCTTTATATGCTTGACATTTAGTCGGCAGGGTATCGGGATATTTGGTACTAAATGACAAAATTTATGTCTGCTATCCCCCTGTAATAAATTTGTCATATCTTTTTGCTTGTTTAAAAGGATTACGCATATTTAAAGCCATGAATTTTTGGTGCGCTAAAGAGAAGAGACAAAATTTATGACAATATTTGTGCCAAAAGTTATGACATCCACCAGAATACCGATTTTGTCATATCTCTGAGAAAAGATGAAATATGGGGAAAAGACAATGTTCAGAATACCGCCTGTGAATACTGGTGGGATATACAAGGAAGCTAGAAATGATTGAAATTAAAATCTTTTATAGAAGTTGCTTTGATAATGAATGTTAAAATATAACACTTTTTGATGTTCAAGGGCAGGTCCAAGCTATTTGACTTGTGACGTACGGAACATTTAGAGACTTTAAAGTTGTGTAACATAAAAAATAAATGCACAACAGAGAATCTTTCATGGATTTTGAAAGGCCAGTTGTGCCCTCTTTATTCAGTAAAAAAATTAGTGATCCACAATTCCATAAACGATGTAATATTTTAATTAATATGCTCTGTGACGTACGGGACCAGAAAAAAGCGGATTTTTTTTTTAAGTTTGTCATTAAAACTCTGTGAATTCGAATAAGCTGGAAATCTCTCATTATCATGTTTTAATCTTGTATCTTATCAAGTTTCATTAGCCATGAATAAAATGATAGAACTCATTGTTGTTATTATGTAATAGCTCAAAATATAAACATCCGCGCTGTGACATACACATGTGACATACGGGACATTTGTCCATGTGTAAAACAAATGGGGAAAGTGAAATTTCATCAAAATTTCTAATTAACTTGATGTAAACCAAAGTAGATTTGGTTTTATATGGATTATCATGATTGATATATATTTCTTTAATAGCATACACTGAAACAAAACATAGCAAACACTTTACGACCTTATGAATGTTATGGAAAAAGTCTTGCAAATAATTCCATGTGTTAAACGAATGGGGAAAGTAAAAATTCATCAAAATTAATAATTAACTGGATGTAAACCAAAGTAAGTAAGTTTTACATGGATTATTATGGTTGATATATATTTATTTTATAGTGTATGATTAAACAAAACATGAACAAAATTTATAACCTTGTAATTATGAAAGATTTAATTAATAACATGTGTTAACGAGTATGCTAATATATGCACCCTTGTTATTTAATACAAATCATAACTTTATTATCAGCCTTTTACCAATATTCAACCACTGATATAATATCATTTATCTAAATTTACTTGATCTTTGCTAATAAGTGAAAAATAAACCTATTTTAGAATTACATAGAAATCCTATGTATAATGTATGGTGTGTCCCGTACGTCACACATTTGTCCCGTACGTCACAAAGATTCATTAGCTGATATAATTAAACAGGAAGTTAATTCACTAAATTCACTTTAATTTTTGGATGTATAGTAATATAAATTAGAACTCTCCAAAGTGTGAAGAAAACTGTTCAACCTTTCCTTAGAATTAGAATCTAAAAAAACATATGCCAAATTGTGACGTACGGGACATTGCCTGTTGGACACCAGATAATTTACTTAATTAATTAATTTTCAAAATCATTTTTTTCCTCAAATGTTTGTATTAAATTAGCACTATAAGTGCCCACAGAAATATTTTCAAATATATAATTTGCATTATCTGCAGATCAAAAAATGTGATGTCCCGTACATCACGATAATTAATGATTTCTTGGAATTGTGACCTTGGCATTCATTAACTTCACGTTTTCAGAAGAAAAAAAATATAGGGCAAAAAACTTCAGAGTATAAGCTTTAAAATGACATACAATATGTTAGATTTAAGCAAAGATTTAATTTTGGCTTCAGAGGGGACAATAGCTTGGACCTGCCCTGAGAGCAAAAACTGGTTGGTTTGATCGTTTCCAGTATTCCCAGTTCTTTTTGACATCTTTCTTTATGCTGCTGTAAAATTTTGGTGTTTCAATTCCTCTTCTATTTCTTTATCTGTTATTTCACCACGACTAGTGAAGAGAGCTTCATAACAGAAACTATTTTTTAAAAGTCATCCTCAGACACCATTCAGTGGTGATTTCTTCCTCTTGTACATATTCTTGTTGTCTTTTGCCTGGAAAAAAAAATAAATATCAACAATTATTCCTGAGATTATTTCACTTGTGCCAATGTTCAGCTTTCTTTTGAACTGCATGTATTACTGGAATACAACTAATTGCATTGGATTTGTTGTAGGCTTCAATATTTTTTGTTTTTGCATTGAACAAGAATCCCACTGTACACATGATTTAGGTGTGCAGTAGGAAGTGAACTAACACATTTTTTAATTGACTTCACAATATCTTTTGGGTTTACATTAGGTTGTTTGAAACTGCCTCGATCATAAGAATCCCTGTGAAATTACGAGAACTTTTTTAGGCTAAAAATACCCATTAATTATTCCTGCATTCACATTTCACATCGCCCCGAAACGAATCCTTCGGGATAAATTCCTAAAGTTAGGAGCATGCACAGTATGGTCTGATAAGCAGGCAAGGCGTGAGATTCAAAATCACTAGAGCTCAGCAGCCATCCACGGTGCCCGCGCCCAAATACATGCTGGGCTAAAAGTTCCCGTAAATTGCTTTCACATTGCCAAAATACCTGCGACCTTAGAAGAATCCCCGTGAAAGTTCTTGTAATTTTGCCAAGTACCTACTATTTAGCGGGTATTTTCTTTCGGGGAGATTATGCATAATTTGCTTTCACATTACCAATATTACCTGGTATTTTCTGATGAGGTAAAATTCACATAAAATGCTTTTTCTTCTTTAATTGTTGACCAATTTTGATTTTTTTTTTCTTCCATCTGGTACAATTTCACGAGGTTCACCAAACTTCTATACAGAATTTTGAAATTTTCAGTAGAAAATTATTTATGCTAATTTATGCGAATTTTTTTCAGAAATCACAGAACATGCCTCTTCTTCTTTATTTGTTGACAGAATTTGATTTTTTTTCTTCCATCTGGTAGAGTTGCATGAGGTTCACCAAACTTGTACACAAAATTTTGAAATTTTGTCTGGAAAATTATAATGCTAATTTATGCAAAATTTATTTATAAATTACAAGAAATGTTTTTTCTTCTTCATTTGTTGATCAATTTAAATTTTGTCTGCTTAATATGATAGCTTGAGTCGGTGATACAAAATTTCAACACAAAATTTTGAAATTCATTAAATATGCTAATTTATTCATATGTTTTCAAAACTCTCAAAAAATTACTTAAATTTATTTGTTAATTGCTTTTGATTTTTTGCTTTTGATTTTTTGCTTTTGATTTTTTTTTGTTCCTTCTGAGAGCTACATGAGGTTCACCATGGTTCTACACAGAGTTAACAAATTTTGACTAGAAAGTTATTTATGCTTAATTTATATGAAATTTATTTATAGATCACAACAAATGCTTCTATGTCATTTCTTCATCAACTTCAATTCTATATCCTCAAGTTATGTCACCAATATAATTCACTACAGTGTCAACTGGGCTGAAATTAAAATTGTGTTAAATTTTGTTGCAAGATGCCGGATGAGCTCCACATCATTGATGTGCTAGCTACATTAAATTTTCAAACTCTTCTTGCTCATTTATGCTAAACTCTTCTTATATTTTGTATCAAAATGAAGTAAAATTGAATATTATGGTGATGCAAAAAGATCATAAATCTTTTTGGTACATGTATGTAATGTAGTCAAATAAATGAGTGGTATTCCGGGTTTCCATTTTTGTGGGATGCAGTGCATATAGGAACAGTTGTCAACTGAATTTTGTTTGGTATTAAAAAAGAAATGAATTTTTCATCTACATGTAGAATGAAATGTAAAGGATGCATACATTGTATATGGGTCCATTAAGATGGGGGTCCACTGTCTGGACACTTGTGAAATGTAAAACATTGTCTTTTGCTCTGAGCTGTCCATTGCATCAAGTACATAGCGCTAATAGCTAATATTTTACACATTTTCATAGTTTATCAAATTTTGATATTAATTACTTCTTTACAGAATAGGCTGAAAATGTCATGATATAACCTTGTGTACATGTGTGGCTGCTTTCTGATTTCCAATAACTACTATACATAGCCTACGTGTATATTTTTAGATGATTTTACTGGATGATCTTCAAAGAACAGTAAACACATTGTTTTAGCTTGGTCACTCCATTGTTCTTGCTGTGAGTGTAAAGTTGAGTATAGACAACTGTCAAAGAATGCTGTCTCCCATTGTACACTATGATTTTGTCTTAAAAACATTTTCCATTATTTGTAAATGTTTTGCCTCTCTGATGTTTTCTTCATTATTTTGTATGTAGATGGATGAGGTACCAGAAGAGTTTGGTGTGCGTCAGTGGTCCCCCTCTATGGTGGGTACCATGTCTGTCTTAGACCGAGGTGATGCCCCAGCACAGCTGGTGATTGAAAGGAATCTGAAAGCTCAAGCTCAGCGTCAGGCTGACCAAACAAAAGAGGAACTAGATCGCATCACATCTCGTGTTAACAAGGTAAAATTTTTAAGGTTTCATGTTTTATACTCATTGATGAGAATAAATGTTGAATCCAGAGGTTGTACAGGTTTTCACTTTACCTCCCAATCTCCCATCCATTATGGATTTACTCAAGAGTTGTCTGATATTTGAAATATTCTTCTTTGTTTAGAGGGAGTTTAGTAGATATAGGATGGTGGGTGTTTTTCATAGAGGTTTTCATAATGTTATGAATGACTGGTGTATATTAAGAAGCCACACTCTAGCTAAAGATGTAATTATTAATATGTGCAGATGCAAGTATTGAACATATCAAACAAGAACTTCAATAATACAGACCTTAAAGTTCAGGAATATTGGACCAGGGATTAATTTCAATCTTATTACTAATAGTTAAGATATTAATTATAGAAAACTAAATAAAGCGAATGTAGAAAGCAGAAGAAATTTTTGGGGTGTGTGATCCTATCATAATTGAGAAGTCTTATTTTTTGTCACTTTTAGACTGTTGCTGCCTTTGAACTCAATGAAGAGATGATGGATGAAAACAAAGCTGCTTACTTTGTTCCTGATTTAGTAAGTCATTTAAAATCTTTGTCTGTTGTTAGGATTTGTACTGTATAAACTGGTTGACTGCTGAACTTTCCTTCTGTCATAAATGTTACTTTAAAAGGATTTTGTGTGAGCTTTCCCAATTTTGGTTTTAAGGTGTGAAATAAGAGGTTTGTATACATGTGTGTGATTATACTCTACTTACAATTGTTGAACAATTGTTTAAGCAAACAATGTAAAAAAGAGAAACAGTGTTGACAAAAAAGGAGAAGCATATCAGAAGTAATAATGATTGAGTGCTCTCCTTGAATTCATATTCCACTTTTACAGGATTTTCTTTTATGTGGAGTGTGATAGATGGTTTAGATGCTGTTTATATTCTTTTTGTTCTTCTATTTCAGTTGGAGCTTGAGAAGATCATTAGTGACACCATTCAAAAGAGAAGATATCAGCAGCAGGTCATGATCTTTGTGGTTGGATTTGAAGAAGTCACTGACCAGAGACTTAAGTTATTGAATCAGATCAATGATGTGAGTTGATTGTACATAATATATCTGTGTAGACTAAACATAATCTTTGACACCCATTCCAATGTGGATGAAGGGGTAGGGGTGAATGGTCAATATCAACCCCTTTACAAATTTTGTAACAGCCTTACAAACTCTTTTCTTTTCACAAGATTGCATTTTTTTCTTCAAATTAATAAATATACATGTATGATTTGACTGAAAGTTTGTGAAATCAGATAACTTGATAATTTATGATTTTGCCTTACTTTCCCATTTGTATAAATGGTACATGTACAGTATGGTAGACTTATAAAGATACAATGAACTTTATCATGGATTGGAACAACTTGTCATTTCTCCATGAGTATTTTGTTAATTATTTTAATTGAAATTATCTTTAATCATGACAGCGAATTCATTTTCTTTTTTTTCCCAGGGGGGGGGGAGGATTTTTTGAAATCTCCATTGTTATGTTTTTGTATTTTAAAAACGTATATTTTATATTGTATTCGTAATTGAAATTTGGCTGTATCAAAATGATATTGAAAATTTGTTGTAGTTTTTTGTAGGAATAAAAAAATATGTAACAGTTATTTGCTTTCAGAAAGTCATTATACAGTGCGTCCCAGAAAAAACGAAACCGAGATTTAGCTATCATTTATCATTACTTAATCATAAATAGAATAGACAAATGACCTACCAATTTAAAGCTTAGAATCTCCTCTTTCATCTCATATTACTTAGATTATTTCTCATTCACACATAAGTGAGCAAATACAATTTGAAGAATGGATATCAAAAACTCATTTGGCGGGGGGTATCTGGGTTTCAAAGAGAAAACCACATTTTTTAAAAGTTCAATATCTCTTTAATTTGATTCCTAAATTACAGAAAATTATCAAGAAATAAAAAAGTTCTGGTCATTTGAAATAAGGCTTGAATTTCAATAATTTCATAAAATGAAGAGGTTCTCCAGGCTGGCTTTCAAACTCACTCGATATTCCGTTTTGTTGACAATCAGCCATGCATTAAATCTTTTGTTCACCATGCGAAAGCTTCTGTGGGAAACCGGTGAAAACACATTTATCTCATGAAATTATGGAAATACAAGCCTTATTTCAAATGACCAGAACTTTCTTATTTCTTGTCCATTTTCTGTAATTGAGGTACCAAATTAAAGAGCAGATATTGAACCTTTCAGAAATGTGGTTTTCTTTTTGAAACCCAGATACCCCCCACCAAATGAGTTTTTGGTATCCTTTCTTCAAATTGTTTTTGCTCACTCATGCGTGACTAAGAAATAACCTAAGTAATATCAGATGAAAGAGGAGATTCTAAGCTTTAAATTGGTAGGTCATTTGTCTATTCTATTTATGATTAAGTTATGATAAATGATCGCTAAATCTTGGTTTCGTTTATTCTGGGACGCACTGTATATGAAGGAAAAATTATTAAGAGGTGAAATTGTTTATATCAACAACATGAATAAATAAGGAAACAAGGGTCTAAAATCCTGTGGTTAAAAACATCAATCCTGAGGGGTGAATGACTGTCCACATTTACGCAAAATAAGATTCATGTAATCCTCGCTGGTATAAAGTTCTGTGGAATCACATACTGTACATTAAGTGTTTACTTTCAATTCTGTTACCGTTGGTATAGTGACTGTCACCCATTCCACTTTAATCGCAATCATTACACTGATACATGTATGCACTGCAACCGGTGTGTTGGCTCAGTCGGTAGAGCGTTCGTCTCACAACCGGGAGGTCGGGGGTTCAAACCCCAGCCGCTTCAGACCAAAAGACGTTAAAAGATGGGAGTTACTGCTACCCTGTTTGGCGTTCAATGATTAAAGGGAGAGAGCCTCGTCAATCTGGCGCTGCACAGTGGCTGCCAGGCCCATGATCAATTGGGCAATGCAATTTTTTGGAGTATTTCATTTCGTGTCTATTTCGAACAATAAATTATGGATTTATCATTTTATCATATAGAGAGTATATCATCAGATAAAGTTTCACATGCTTCTTTGACATGAGCAGACTATTTGACATAACATTTAATCAGTTTCAGTATTCCTTTTTGAGCTGTCAACATTGTTTATGATCACAGAGGGTGAATGATGACTGGATTTTATAAATAATTTCTCAAATTAATTATTTGTAACTTTTTTTGTATGCAGTTCTTTGGAACATACATCAATAGTGTGGATGAGGAGGAATTCAAACCCAAGAAACCTGAAGTTGACCTGGAAGAGGTATCCGTTGCTGTGAAGGATGCTTTAGATACAGCGTCTAGTGCCACACAGAAACTATCTGACATCAATACAGAAATCCTATCATATGTGGAGAAAATGACTGGAGGCAAGGCTGCATCAAAGTAAGTCTGTAGATAATATAATTAGGACTTTTGATGTATTGGCACAGTTGTAAAAAAAGAGGATAAGACAAATGAGAATTTAATGTACATATCTCCATTTTTGAAAATCCAACTGTACAGAATATAAGTTTTCATATTATGTTGGAAATCTAGTTAACTACTGGAAGTTTTATAGTTTTTAGAAAATTGTGAAGTCCAATATCAAGTTCAATTAGCATGAAGTCATCAACATGTTAATCCAGTGATCTGCTTGAGACTAAACAATTTTATGTACAAACCTGTGAACCAGTTTTGTATCTATACATGCTATTAAAAGAATTTGTTTGTGTTTTTGCCTAGTTTTTAAACTTTTGTGTAACTTATTTCTTTCATATAAATAGGAGTAAAAAGAAGCTTGAAAAGGCTCTACAACAAGCCAAAGATGATATCATGAGTTTAACTGACAAATTACAGGGGGCTCAAGCAGGTAAGAATGCTACTCTTCTTAATGAAGTAAAGTGATGATTACTTTTTTGTGGTCAAAGTTTTGGCAAATATATTTATGCATAAGGAGCTGATTAAACTTTGTTCTTGTACATGTATTGAAGGGTCATTAATCTTATTAATTTTGGGGGTTACAAGATCAAAGGTTGCAAAGTTAAAATACCACAAAACAGCCTGATCTCATGAGAACTAAAGAACAGTTTGAAGATGAAAGCTTTAAATTTAGCTTGTTTATATGGGAGTGATGATGGCCTGATTAGATATTATGGTCATGAGGTAAAAGGTCGCAAAGCTTATCATGGGCACCATCACTATTGAATTCGTAACTAAGGGTAAGTTATTAAAATATCATTTTAACTTAGAAAGCTTTTTGATCTAGTTCATAAACGTGGACAAAAGGGTAATCAACTATCAGCTATTGTCTTGCTTGAGTTTTAGGTCACATGATTAAGGTCATTTAGGGTCAATGACTTTGACCGTGTTCGGAATCAACATCAAAATCATAACCAATGTTAGGTTTTTTAAATTTCATCATAACTTTGAAAGTTTATGGATCTAGTTCATAATTATGGACAAAAGGGTAATCAAATAACAATGATTGTCATACATGAGTTTTAGGTCACATCATTTAGGGTCCATGAAATTTGACCATACTGTAATTATCTTTTAAATGCCATGATTGCCATCATAACTTTGAAAGTTTGTGGATCTAGTTCATGAAGCTTGCAAGAATTTTAGATCACGTGAACAACATCATATGTCATTTAGATTAGATGAGCATAGTATTGTATTATCTTATGAATAGTGTTTTTTTTTATAATTAGTCATCTTTAATAGTTGTTTTCAAAGTCAGCACTGCTTCTATATTGAAACGTGACATTGCATATTAGGTGAGAATGCCATACATGTAGGCACTCTACATATATATTGTATTTCCCATTATCGTAGAAAATAGAAAAAAAAAATTAACAGATCAACTTCAAACTTGGTTCATGTACATGTGTACATATAGGAGGAAATATTATCTAATGAACGTAGTTTTGGAGTCATGAGGTGAAAGGTCAAATTGGGCACTAGGCACTATGTACCTGAAAGTAACTTGTTTTTAGATAACTAAAGAACCACCTGTGTTATCCACTTAAAATTAGACTCATGTATGCATGTGTAAATGCAGGTCATCTGATAATTATTATTTTTTTTGTCACAAGGTGAAAGGTAACAACGATTATTAAATACCAGAAAATTTTTAGAATTTATGTGTGTAATATAGTCTTTGTCTGGCAATTGAGATATATTTTACTACATACAGTTGAGAATCCTGTTTAGTTTGTTTCTTCACACTTTCACTTTGCACATACTCCAAATATGAATCTTATGGAACTGTGGCTTCACTGAAGAAATCCCATAACTTGAGAAATCAGCAAAAGATACACCTCCATATTTCAAGATTTTCTCTGACTGGACAATTGGATTAGATATATGTGACTCGGCATACCGAAATGAGAGAGAAGTCGCAAATGAAAATTCCTAGAAATTCGACAAACTAATAAAAAAGTCAAAATTTTGAAGATTTTTTTTTTTTCATTTTTAGATTCTTCCATGTTTCATAATTACTGTGTGAAAAAAATGAGTGAATTTGATGACGGGAAAGTGATAAAAAAACAGTTTTTCTGCGAGTGTTTTTTTTTCGGTCAGTTCGAAATTTTTTTATACTTGGCACGCTCGATTTCATCGAATTTCGCTTCATACTAAGCTCCGCCCCTAGCAACGTAACGCCATTGTTGATTGGCTATTCATTTAAACTCAAGTACAGCTGGCGGCGTACGCCGACCGTCCGCTCGATCGATCGGTTCAATGAGCCTCAAAAGAAAGATCAAAAGCATCGCTTTCAATAGGTATTCTGAAATTGAAAAGGGGGCTTCTGAAAGTTAACAAACGGGATTCAACTTCTAAAGGGCTATTTTTGTAATAATGGTAGTTGGTACTAGGCGGGGGCGTTAGCGATAGATTGATAGGCCTACCTGATTTAGAGTGTATAGCTAGCTTGTCTCGCGAAAAAGGTCATGCGTAAACGCAAAGTGTTTATATAACACGGTTTGTTGGCGAGGATTAATTTCATAAAACATAACATGGACGTGATGAAGATTCTCTTATTATTTGCAAGTGATCGGGATGTTTCGATGAGAAAACTCTAATTTCAAAATAAAGGGTTTAAAATACATAAAAGTGTTGTATGTTCGCGAATGTGGGTTAATTGATCTGCAGTATATCATTAACAAAAGAAAAAAAGTTCATCATGAAAGCTTTGTGGGCTTTATTATTTCCAACTATTTTTGCCTTCAATTTTTTTATCATGTTTGAATGAACGATAGAGAAAGAAATAAATGTCAGAACTTCGACAACTGAGGCACGGATCCAGGGGATGGCACGTCCCCCCCCCCCCCCGAGAAGAAAAAAAACAAAATTTGTAATGTAAAAATGCCATTGAAGCCGAGATGTACCCCTTTTTGAAATCGAAGACTTCTATTCTTTTTTTTTTGCTTGTCAGTTTTTTGGCGGGTACGAAGTATTTAAAAAAAATATCCTTTTTTGGTAAATCCTGGATCCGCCCCTGACTTTGACCAATGAAATATGGGACCATGCAGTAGGCCTGCATTTTTAATTTTTGGATAATGGTATACGGGACTTACGATATTCATTGAAAATATTAGTCATTTAAAATACACCTATTGAAATTATCATTTCCTAAAAGTCATTGTCATGTTGTCCCATTCGACTTTGCCCAGATCTATTCTCTCTTTCCCTCTCTGTTATTCTCTTACCTTCTTCTTTCGTCTTTCTTGTGTTTTATTTTTTCCTTTCTACTGCTCCCCCTTTTCGTTCGCAATTTTCTTTCAGATCAGTCGATCTCTTCTTTTTAAATCTCCCCCCCCCTTATTCTTCCTCAACCCCTTTCTCTTCTTTAATCTTATTCGTTAATTCCTCTTCTGTTTTCCGTTCTTTTCCCCTTTCGATCTCTTTTTTTTCTATGTCGATTATTTTCTCCTCTTTTTTCTTCTCTCTGCCCTTTCTTCACCCTCCACCTTTCCCCCCTAATTTCACCTTTTCTTTTTCGTTTCACATAATTCTGTTTTTCGTTCTTCTCTCTTTTTGCCGGTTTTTCTTTCTTCTTTCCTTCCGTCTTTTCTCCCTCCCTCACCCATCGCCTCATTCCTCTTCCTTTTATCTTCGTTCCTCCTTAATAATTTATAATATTATTTTTGTTTTCGTTCTCCCTCTCACCTGCTCATCCCCACGATCTTATTCCTGCCCCTCCATTTCTATTTTCTTCCTCTTTACCTCTTTTCTTCCCCCTTTCCGTCTTTCTCTTTCTTGCTCATCCGAACGTCTTATTCCTCTTCTTTTCCCCTCTTATTTTTTGTTGTTCTATATCCTTCTTCTCCCCGTTCGATCTTCTATTTTTTTATATATATATCACAGCCGTTCTTTATTCTTCCTTGCCACATCCATCGTCTTTTCCTCCACGCCCTTTTTCTTCTTGTTCTTATCTTTGTTTTATCCTCTTCATATTTCGGTTTATCGTTCTTTCCCAGTTTGATCTTCTCTTTTGTGTGTGTAAGCAATTTCGTATGCCAATTTCTACCCCCAAATGCCATCACAAACGTGTTCTGTACGTGCAGCCCATTTCACACCCGAGAATTAAGGGCCCGTTTTTATTCCGTTAAAGGGACCCCTTTGCTTTCTGATATAGGTGACCTTTCTCTTATCAGTGCCCCTTTTACCCAAATAAAGTGCCCCTTACCAACACGCTGTGCCTCTTTCACCTGGGAAGGACAAGTTTTGTCACGGTGTATAACGAGTGCCCCTTTTAAACAAGAAATAAAGCAATATTCTGAGGGAAAAAAATAATCATACGTGCATTAATAAGTTTCATGAGTCAGGTGAGTGGGTAGATGAGTACAGATGGGGGATTATCAGCCCCACAAAAAAAAACAACAACAACAAAAATCACAAGCAAGAAAAAAGAAAGAATAAGAGAAGGAAAGAGAGATATGACATTATTCTGAATAGGCCTATGTAAAAATCTAACACAAATTGGATTTTCGTTAGAAAAAAAGTTGATATTTGCTCGCTCGCAGCGTCGATACTACAGCCAATTAAAAAAAAAAATCGCTCACCACACTACTGTAGATGCCTTTCTTTTAAAAAAAAAAAAGATTTAGTTCCCTTTTAACGAGAAGGTGCCATTTTTCCTAGTGCCCCCCCCCCCTCCCTTCAAATTCGCTCCAACGCCCCTGAAGTAAAGTGCTTCAAAGGGCTTGTCATTATAATTTTTTATCTACATAAAATCAAAAGCAATAGAACGGGCTGTGACAGAGAAATAAAAACAAAGGATCCCCCTTATCCTTTCATTCCCGCCCGTGCTTTAAAGAGATTTTAATGTGTGTGCCTTTTAATTATCTTATTTTATCCAAGAGTTTATATGCTAACTAAGATTTCGCCGGTTTGACGGTTAGTAATGGCGAAATGAAAGCCAAGCACAAGAACTGTGAATTGTTTCTGTAGAAGGATCACAGGAGATCAGCGCTTTGTAACTTTGGAAAAAGCTCTTAACAAGAAGTAATTATCATTATTAACCCAAGCTCACAACCCGTAGTTTGGGCGGCCAGAACCCCGTAACACAAAGGCTAACGATCAATTGTGAATACGAAAGTACAATTGGTTGGTGCCGTAATCACCTTTACAGTATAAACAGACCGCGCCGGCGCTGGGCGGCCGGCCGTCGGATCGACCGTTGTCTGGATTTTGTATGTTACTCGCGGGCTACGTCCGGGCTTTTGTTATTTCAAAACGTGCTAAGTGTCGATCATCAACTCAGAAATGGCGTGTTCAGTGCGATATCAAAAGTCGAGACTGCATTTAAAGACGGATTATTGTAGCTTTTTAATCAGTTCTCGCACAGTTATCATCGTATGCATACAATATTATTCGTCTTCGTTCAAACCGAGTTATTCAACAAGCAATTCCGTGTTTCGCCTTCGCTTCGGTACACTGGGACAAGGAATAAGCGAAAAACGGGGGTGGAGAATGATGGGAAAGATAGAATCACTTTAACCTTTTTTCATTATACCTTTCTGTATTTTGTTCTAATTTTGAATAATTTCAATGCTGTATACCCCCCCCCCCCATAATGGGTACGATATTGAACCCATTTATTGAACAAATTATTCGCGTTTTTACTCACACTGTCTCAATCTAACTTAAATATTAATAAAACATGAGCACATAAGTAAAGGTGAGGTACGAATTATTTTGAAGGCCCATCTTACCATTTTACAAGGGATATTTTTTTAGAACATGCGGTTAAAGTTCAGGTCATAATGACACGCTTGATAGACTACATGTCACGAGTCCGGGTAAGAGTAAACGCCATTGACATTCAAACAAGCCGATGGCACAATCCCTCCTCCATGGTTTTAGGTCCAACTTTTTAACCCCGCCTTTTATTTCATTAATAAGGGAGATCATGGCATTCTTTTTTTCTTTCACGAAGATTATTATAAAACCCCGGTTTAACCAATGATGTGTACGTAGGCGATAATTGATTGACGTGGAACGTTGTTTCGTCTTGCAGTCGCACGTGACTAGCAAGTTGACTATTGTTCTCAATGCAGCCTCCTCATTGGTTAATCGTTTCGCCTTTTTTGGCACGCGGTTACTAGGGCCTTTCGGTTAGCTCGGCGGTGGCAAAATATATTTTTTTCATGGAGCAGGGTCAAAACGGAAGTCAAACTTCGAAGGCGTTTTTCTCTTGATTTTTATTTTCAAGAGCCCAATTCTTCCTCCATTCTAAAGCTAATATCTCCACTAATATTTACTCCTAAGGGTCGAGTGATATATCAAATTAAAGGTAAAGAAACGGGGAATAATAATCACTAAAAAAGTTGGATTTGAAAAATTCCGACTTGTCTCTCATTTCGGTATGCCGAGTCACATATGACAGCAGTCAAGATCGACTTTGGCTCATTATGACACAATGTGAAACAGTACAGGGGCCCGTTGCAGAAAGAGTTGCAATCAATTGCAACTCTAAAAATCATGCGCAACTTGATTTTCAACTAATCAACAGCTCGCATTTGGGACTTGCGATTGATTTTTTGACTTGCGTTTAAAGGCAACTCTTTCTGCAAAGGACCCCAGAATACTTTCATTGCTTTGGGACAAACATGCAATTTATTTACCTCATTCAGTATCTTTAGTAAAATCAATCTGCTTCAAAGCTCTTTCACCAACTTAATTTGTTTTTATGCAAGCTTTCATCTCTTTCTATCGATATATCTTACAATAAATTCATGTCTTTCCTGGCATTTATTTACAGACATTGAAGACAAAGAAGATCAGATGACAAGACTTTATAAACAGATTGATTTGAAGAGCATGGAAGTCATGAAATACAAGAATGCAGCTGAACAAGCAAAGGTGGGTTTCAATTCATCAATCAGTGTAAAATCAAACATTGTGAGTATGTACATGTTGTAAATATAGAATGTAGACTGTTATGAAAAGTACTAAACCAAGGAATAAAAGGGGAACTATATACAAGACTATCAAGGATCTTGCTATGTGGCATTATTTTATGCCACAATTTCAATGCGTTAAGACGAGAAGAAAAGGAAGTGATCACCACCCATAAATGGAATGTAAAGAATAGGAGGTATGAAAGGATTATGAGCAGTATCTCATACTTTCCCCCTAAAGGTCATTTTGGCAAATCGCCGCTCTCCTGCCGACCTGGCTTCATGCTTTTTTCTGCTGCCTTAAAAATCAGATATTTTTTTTCTTACCAAATGTGCTCTTTTGATTTCTGCCAGGAATTTAATACAACTATGTTTTATTCACACAGAAAAAACTTGACCAAATCAGCGAACTGCAGTTGGAGATTTCTGAGCGGGATGAGGAAATTGAGAGGTTAAACAAGGCCCTAGATGACAGTCAGCTGAGTTTAAAACAGCTGGAGAACTCAAAAGAGAACAGCTTTGCCAGACTCAAAGCAGCAAATGATGAAGGAGAGGTATGCCTTTCTATTCCCCTTATTTCCAATATGACTTATACTTTGCTCATATTTTGCATAAAATTTCTCTTTACTTTCTTTTAATATTTAGAAAATATAAACATTTTCTGAGCATTATTTTTATTGTTATTTCATATAAATGGTGTGCACATCTTATTTTATTGCTGCAATGACTGTTAAATGTGAATTGACATAAAATGAAATAAAATGTACAAGAATGGAGGAATGGGGACAATTGTACAAGGCCAAGTCTGTCCCAGAAGCAAGTTGACTCGAATAACTTGAATAATTACAGAAAAATCAGATAAGCAAAACACTGAAATGTTGTCAAGATCAGATGTAAAAAAAAACAAGAGTTTTAAAAGTTTTTCTTGATATCACAGAAATGTATAGGTGATCTGGAAATGAGAAAATACATACCATCACATGTTTATTTACGTTATTATTTTTGCATTGAGGTGTACATGTATAATGCAATGAGCAAACCACTGAAAATTTCATAAAATCTTATTAAAAATAGTGAAAGTTCAGCAATATTTTGTGATTTATTAGTACCGGTATATGCATGTCACTATGACTATGCAATATAATGTTACATTCCCACTTTATTTTTCCTTATTTCACTATATGAAATAGTAATAATGATAATTACTTCTCTCAAAAAATTTTTTGTTAAGTTGCAAAGCAAAAAAACTATTTCATAATTCATACATGTGGGTAAAAACATGTCTCCCTTGTAAACAAAATAAGTTTCAGCAATGATTATCTTACAGAGTAAATCAGCAGTCAATCCTAATTTTACATTTTTGGAGAACAACCTTTGAACATACGTGTACATGATATAATTGAATATAGAACAAATAAATGAATTGGGAAGTGACATCATTAGCTTTTTCATTTCATGTTCATGAGGTCAGGCATAGATGTCTTTCACTGAATTAATGCAAAACTTTGAATCGTCATAACTTTTGTTATTCCTCTTCCAATTTTGATTTAATTTGTAATGTTCGTTTGCCTGATTTTACTCATCTGTTCAAATTACATTTTCAACATGTTGTTCATATACTCTTTAAACTTATTATATATCTGATCTGGCAATGACAGAGTTTAAAATTTTGATGAGATTCAATATAGTGCTTTCCATGTATGTTCATGTATAACACAAACATAAATATTTCTTTAAGTCAGCTGGTTGTTGGGATGGACGTGGTCTTAATAATATATGTGCATGTATAAAAGGAAGAATTAAAATATCTATGCTTGCCCTGATATTCACATCAATTTCACAAAGCAATCTTTTAATGCTGTGTTTTCTTGGAAATTTTTGTCTGTCTGTTCCAAAGTTTTGCAGCACCTGTGAGTTAGAAATGCTTGTGTTGCAAAGCCAGACTCCAAGTCACAATTCATCTGTCTTTATAGTTTACTTAGACTTCACCTAAGTTTATGAATTGAAATTACATTTAGGTTTATCCTACAATTGGCATCCAGTAATGTGTAATTTCGTATGCAAAGTAAATTAAGACAACTCATTCACAAGTGTACCTGTATGTATGCTCTGACCATTGGATGCAAATTAGGAATGATTTTTTTTTTAAATTTAGGTCATCCATCAATCCATTTCCGATACTATTGCCGTAAAATTCCAGGGATAGATTTTGGACACTTCAAGACTACATGTAAAATCTATGGTGGTGACCTATTTAGATTTCAATGTCAAAGGTCACTGAGGTCTTGGTATTCATAAAAAATTTTGAAGAGGCATTTGATGGATCATCTTTAAATTTTACCCTTGTTGAAATTGAATTATTTGTAACCTAATTAAATCAATTAATGAGTTTTGAACCTAATAAAGTGTGTGCCTTTATACATTACCTGGATACGTGAAATAATCTGTTCACAATTTTTGTTTTAAAGAACTAAGCTTGCAAATTAAGATAATTTAGTATACATAGTCTATTAAGCACATACATGTATGATAGCTTGGAGGAAGAACTTTCCAATAAATGTTTTATTATGTAAAATACAATGTAGGCCTAATGTTATTTCAGTAGAAACTTTTTTCATTTACATTGCAAATAAAGTTTTAAATGTGCATTTTGTATCAGTGCAATATGACTTTATAAAAGCAAAATTTAGACCTTGTCAATCATCTTTATTCATCACTTCACTGCCATTTAAGAGCACTGTATTTGGGGACACATAAAGAGGTATGTGTAATAGAAAGCATAATAGAACAGGGAATTTCCAGGTTGTGAAAATGTTGAAAAATACCCTGAGAAATGAATGAATTGAATAAGATAAAATATCTCCAGTTTGATAAAAGCTCTTGGAGGTTACCAATTTTAAGGACTGAAAGACTTTTTGTATGCTTTACATTTATTATGCAGGTATTCACTTCTAAAGAAAGTAACAACCTGTGCCTGTTCATGTTGTACTGTACATGTAGTCACACTATTAATGAAGCTTATTATTTTTCTCTGCAATTTTTACAATATATCATAGGGATGGTGAGAAAAGGGGGGAAAAGTCTCCCATTTCTTTTTGTTTGTTTAGTAATAAACAGACTGTATTCACTGAATTTTGTAATTTATTTGAATTCCTTTGTTTTCTTTTTTGATGCAATTTTCATTTTCTTAAATCATTTTCTCTTGGCAAAATTCTCATGTCTTCTGTGGATCTACGGAACATCTTCACAATGCAGAATAAAAATGTAAATTTGATTACATATCTTTATAGTAGATTAGGCAGGTTTGCTGTGGGAGCTGTGTTCTATATCTCTATAGTACTAGGATTATTTCTTTTCCTTAACATGAAAATAAAAATGTTGCATGTCATTAATCTAATTGCCGTGTTCAATAATTCCTTCGTTAATATGATAATCTGTTTAACATGGTAGTAATAAGTGCAATAATGATGATTATGATGATGATACTGGCCCTTAGATCCTCTTGTTTCTAGAAACATAATTTTGTGTCTGCAATTGATAACTAGAAAGTGAGAAAAATAATCAAATGTCTAATGTACATGTATATAGAGACATACATGTACATGTATGTAGTAGGTCCAGGGTGAACATTATGGTGGTAGAGTATTTATTACCCCATAAGTTACTTAAAAAAATGCTAACACACTTGCACACAGCAAATTAATTAAGAATATATTTTCATTGGATGATGTAATGGGCTACCCGTGTGCAGATGTAAACTAATTGAATATTCATCTAAGTTGGAAGAAAAATAACTAAGTTTATAGAGCATTTTTAGTTCACATTGTATGAAAACACTAAAAATGAGGCTGTGCCCGAATGAGGCTTGATGATGCCCAATCCTTTTTTTTCTGTTCTTATATGTTCTAATATACTTTTTGAGAATCTAATGGGGTTAGAAAAGGAATTGGCTCCTCTTTGGATGTATTTTTTTTATTAATCATCATACCATGGACATGTACATAATATGTGTTTCAGATTTCATGTACATGTACCAGTAAAAAAAATAAAATGAAATAAACAAGAAAGTCTTCTTCTGACTTCATCAGCTTATTTATTTGCATACAATTTACATGCGCTGTTCAAAATGATGAGAACTTGATAAATCTATAAAATATCTATTATAAATGCACAAGAATGTAATGTACATCTTAATAGCTCTGGTGTATTTTTTATGTTTATAATTAACATGTACTTCTTGACATCACTAATATAGGCCTTTAACATTGTATAATGTGACTCTTTTTATGAAAAAAGAAATACATTGCATGCAGAATGGAGCTAAGAATATGATGTAGTGCAGTGGTGATTTTGCGTGAAGTTTATGCATGATGATCATCTAACCATTTGTTTGTTTTAACTCATTCTTTCCTAATAAATTATAATAGTTTTCTTATTTTACTTGCATACATGTATTTCAAAGCCCAATTTGTCATGCATTTTTATATTAAAAGTGCATTGTATGATGATTGATTGATATGAATTTATTTGTTCACAGAAAACTCACATAAGCCAAAGTGACTGCTTTTCAGCAAGTCTGTGATACTATACAGTGACGTTTTATTTGAAATAGAGCACTGAAGTGGAATAATGTTTTATTACCAAAGAATACCACAAGTTAACATTATACTGAAATGTCAATTTGTGATAAATTCTTTGATTTACTTTCCACAAATGCAATGTACATGTCCATTGTGACATTTCTATATTCTGCATAGTTTGAATGGTAAGTGTGCTTTCTTTGTGTATTTATATGATGCATGAAGACAGCTAAGAATATAATGGTTTGACATGGGAGACTTAGGGAAGGAGGAGTAGGATGGTGGGAGTGGGAGAAGAAGTTTGGATTGATAATGTTGATGTTTGTAGAAATTAAAAGATGAAAAGTACTGGGAATTGTGCCAATAAAATATAGCTGAGGTTTTTGTCAGGTATGAGGGTTTGATACCCACGCGGGGGGGGGGGGGGAAGGGTCCTCGACCAAAAAAGTAGTAGGTATGTGCCGCGGGCGAGACAAAAGGGGGCTTTGGAGCTGGCTTATTGTAAAAATGAGGGTCCTCGGAACGGTCTTCGGAACTACAAATGTTTGTGAAACGGGGGTCCTTGGAATGGGTCTCCTACGTGTGAGTGCATATTCATCCTTATGGAATGGGCATATGTGCATGCAGCTAGCCCGGCAGCACTGGCGCCGGGTGTACTAGCGCAGAGGCGATGGTCGGACAGAGCTCTGGGTCGGATTTCTTTCTTCTTTTTTCTCGATAAGAAGAAAATGCTATGCTTTGGATCGTTTTTTTCTTTTTTTCAATAAGATAAAAATGCTATGCCTTGGAACAGAAATTTGAGTATAAAAATGGAGGTCCCCTCCGCTGCACATACCCACGATACATTATATACTGAGTGTTCCCCCCCCCCCCCCGGCATGATATTAGAACAGCATGATGTAAAATGCCTGTTATCAGGTCACTCATTTCGGGAATGAAGGATATTTTTTAGTTGAATATTGTTTTATTGATGAACTTCTTTAAAAAATTCATGCATGATATTTAATGTGGACAATCTCCATGTACATACATGTACCTAAGTTGTAATTGACTGAAGTAATATTAAGCATATTTAGATCAAGATATAATGCAGCAAAAACATGTCATAATGCAAACTTTGAAATATCATACTCAAATGTAGAACATCTAGCCCAAGGAAATTGGGGTTTCCCTCCTTACATACATGATTGGTAATAAACTTGCCCATGTGTAATTTGTCATGATAGTTGGTTCAAATTCTTATCCCTTCTTGAAGTACTACATGTATGTAATTAGCAATTATGAAATCAAAGGCAGGTTCAATAAATGAACATTTTGTGTGAGCACAAAAATAGAACCTCAAATCATGACCACTCCCACTGAAATAAAGGAAGGAAAATCGCCATGTCCAAAATCAACCTGGCAGACAAAAAAAATCCTGAACTGTTTATATTAATGATGGTCTGATTTTTTTCAAGTACTGTTTTTATTTTTGTCAGATTTTGTTCCTCTAAAAAATTGTGTAATATGGGAATCTGTTTTGTTCCAAGATACTTCATGATGAGGTTGAATATTTCAAAACAAAAGTTCAATACCAAACGAGTGAATGCTCATGATAAAGAAACCACTTTTAAACTTTGTCTACATTTTATAGGTGAGCAATCGTTCAGCAGCGTTAGAACCATGGAGATGATATTGATTTTAGTGTCCCTTCAGGCTCTGTATGCTTCTCCCTCCCACTAAGCCCTCATCCTTAGCCATTATTATTGACTGAGGGTTTCCTTTGAAATGTTAGCTCCTAACAATAGCAGAAAGGTAGGAGCTACATGCTATAACCAATGATGTACAGACTAGAAGAATGAAAAGAAAAATTGAAAGACAAGAGGGAGAAATATTGATCTTTTTTTCGCTGCTACTCTTGTCAGAGATGATTGCAAGCGTCAAAGCTCTGTTGTCACACAAATATAAAGCTATTGAATAAAGCGAATTTTAATGGAGAAACAGACAAAAGTCTGCATTTAGTTGTAAGCTCAATTTACATTCAATGTGTTTTGTACATCATACAAGTTGACTATAAGTATAACCTTGGATTTGAGATAACATACTTAAACTTTGGATGATGGTTGTTTTCAACGATTTGTGGCAGTAACTTCTGGTATGTCCAGTTCATAAATTTACTTTTAGTGAGTGAAATTTGCATGAATATCATGATAACTGGGAGCTTTTTCTAAAGCTTGAAAAGGAGATAATCAGTGACATGCTTTTATTGTCCCTGAAAATTACCAGTTGATATATTAACTTGTAAAAACAAGCTCTTTTTTACACAACACAGACATGTGATATAATTGAGAATCTACCATTAACATTGGGATTGGTGATTAAAAAAAAAACGGGACAGATTTGAAGATATAAAATTTTGGTTTCAAATTAATAGGTGCTCTGAAGTCTTATCTTTCAAATGCCCTTAAAAAATTAGTTTCGTTTATGCTTGAGCAAACACAGAATGTTTTTTTCAGGGGTTGAAAAGGAGGCTTGTGCCAAAATGGCATAAAATGGTAAATATGATCTGACTTCTTGCTAATCAGCAGACTTCCTCTTAAACTTTTCACTTTCTTTGCCATAATTTTCAAATTATGTGGTTAAAATTCATTTTTAAATCTGTTTATTTGTTTGAATTGTTCTGCTGCTGTTACTTTTTAATATGATCTCTTTTAGCTCTATTCCTTCTTTAAGCAAAAACTAAAAAAATTCAACCGAAGTATGGGAGAGGGTATATTTTGTTAATCAAATCTTTTCATTGTGTGCTACAAATGTTATAGTGCTTTTTAACAGTGGCATGCAGATGGCTGGGGGCTCAGGGTGCCAAATTTTTTAATTATGTGTTCAAAATTCTCGATATTTTATTATATCTTAATAATGTTTTATTAAAAATATTTTAATAAAAAAGTGGAAATTTTTGCTTGCTCATTTCGCTCACTCACAAGTTTTTTATACCTTTTATTCGATCTGCCATATCTAGCTACTTCTACACCATTGTCATTGAAAGACATGAATCCTTTCCTGTTTGTTTTATCAAGCACATAATGTAATTAAACTTGGTCAAGGAATCAATACCCCCATGAAAATAGGATTCATGTTTTTTTAAAGGTACCATAACATAATTTGTTTCACATAATAAAAGGATTTGAATAATTACAAGTTTTCCCAATTAATAATGTAAATCTTCTTGCTTGGGTTGACAAAAAGTCTTATTTTCTTACTTATGAAGGAAAATTCAAAGGGAAAAGAAGTTTATATGAAAAAAAAATAATTCAAGTAAATAAATAAATTTGTAAATGAAATTTGATAGCATAATTCAAAAATCATGGCAAAGATAATGAAAAGGTTAAGAGGAAGTCTGCTGATTAGCAAGAAGTCTGATCATCAAAGTTCTCATCTCTACCATTTTGGCGCAAACCTGTTTTTTAATCCCTGACGAAAATTTCCCGTGTTCGCTCAAGCATGAACAGATTTTTTTTTTCATTTCGCATCTATTAACATCAAAATATAGATGTCATAGTTTGAAACAAATTTTGTACAGACTTTTCAAAACTGTCCTTTTTTATACACACTGTAGTGTTGAATTCGCATTCTACAATGTATTTGTGAAGATCTGTTACATATGTAGAAACATTTTGAATTTTGAATTTTTTTAACTACTTACCTTGCTAATGAATATTTTGGATCAAAAGATTTATAATATTCTGTAGCATTATAATTTCATGTGAACTACATGTTCATGTTACTACAGTATTTATTTTATTGTTACAAATAATCTTACTGTTATATTTACCACAAAAGGATACAGCATTAGACCAGAGTGTTTCACCGATACTAATAGTTAAGTGTAACTTCATGTTAGAAGGTACATTTTAAAATTGATACCCTTCTCTCATACCCCTTTCATGTTGCGCTTTTCACCGGCGAAGTTCCCCAGCGAGGGGGAAAGTGAACAGTATGAAAGGTACACAGGAGAACTTCACCGGTGAAGTTCGCCGGTGAAACTTTTCACCGGCGAACTTCGCCGGTGAAAAGGCCAGTATGAAAGCAAACCTGTGAACTTCTACTCGTTTAATGACGTTAGAGGTCAATTTTTCTCTCCCAAAGTCCCCTGTACCGAGATTCCGCGCGCGATAAGTTGCAAGCTCAGCTGAATGCTATGGCCAAGTAGATACCCTCGAACATAATTTTTTTACTAACAATATTTATTTAAGAGCACTTTTTACATGTATAAAATGCGTTAAAATATAAAAACAAGGTGATATTGTTTGTTTTTCTCGTAATACTTCCAAAATACGTTGTAATTAATTTTTTTTTATACCTTTTTGTAAAAGGTAAGAAGTAATGTTAACAATTTTCTTTTGTTTTGTTCTGCAAACGCCCGTTGACTTTCGCCGGGGAAGAAATGTCAGTGCGAAAGGTTAAATTTTTTTCTTCGCCGGAGAAGTGAGGAATGCGAGGCGGAGAACTTCGCCGGCGAAGTTCACTGGTGAAAAATGAAGAGGGCAGTATGAAAGGGGTATCAGTCAACAGAGTTGATTGATATACATGTATACTGTATGTTTATTGACTGTCTTTCTGTTTTCACGTTCTAATTTCACTCTACATCAAGAACTACACATACATACTGCATTTGTAAATGCTTCAAGGATGATTCTATTCATTCATGTATGAACTTGATTTCATCTGCATGAATACTTACTTTACTCTTGACCTTGGAATGCATTCTCAGGTATTCTATGCTCAATGTGATAAATCCACAATTCCTTTTATTTTATTTTTGATAATTTGATTGCTTGTTCTTTATTTTCCACTCCAAATGATTATTTTTTTGATTGCATTGTGTCATAAATCTTATCATATGATTCAGTCTTTTTAACACAATATATAATTTACAATACAACCATTTGGTCAGTTGAATTGATTTTGATGAAATCAATTATCCCATATATGTATGTTTGTGATATTTTACAGCAAACTATTGAGAAATTACAAAGGAAGATTCAAGCTTTAAATGTTCAACTTGGAGACTCATGGAATGGTAAGCATCAAGCTTTTATGTCAATAATTTTTGTCCAACTATGCCTTTTTTATGGGGGGGGGGTCATTTTTTTTATTGGATTTAATGGGAACAAGCTTCACATTTAAAGTAGTTTGTGATGTTTTTCCTTCATTAGAAGTATTAATTTGATAGTCAAAAAGGAAACGTGTCACAGAATATTTGAAATTTTGTTTAGAAATATATTTTTGGATTGAACTATTTTTCTTTGTAAAATTTGAGACTTAGTCTATCTTCTCAATATATAATTTGATGTTTAGACAGTGTGTAAGTAACAGTGCCATACCACCTAACAAATTTGCAATGCTTACTTCAAACGTGACCATATGTTCAGATTGCATCCATCTCTCTTGAATATAAAGGTACATCACCCATTATTGAAACGAAAATTGTTGATGTGAAATTATTGACCCTTTTTATTCAAGGTGCCATAACCCCCAAATATACATATCCCAATTTGATGCCTGAGTGTGCATATTATGAGTTTCCTAAAATGAAAAGGATGACCAAACATTTACAGAGATTTGTCATCAATGAAAAAAAAAAAATCTTTTGGGAGACATTGTGTACATTGTACTTATGATTTCCAATAAAATATATATTTTTAAAAAATTGTTTCTGTTCTACCAGATTCCCAGAAGCAATTTGAAAGTACCCTGCAGCAAGTGAATGAAGAGCACAGACAAGAACTAGAGAGCATAAGAGAAACTCTCCAGGCAAGGATAGATGAATTAGAGGTAATTATACACTCTTGCCAATCAGTTTTGTGTTGAGTGTTTCACAATTTTCATTACCATGAGAGGCCTAATTTTCTTTGCGGTTCAAAAACTTTTTTTCCAAGAAAGTATGTGCCATGATTTTGAGAACTGAAAAGTAACAAGAATGTTAATTGGTCATGAGGACGAATTAGGTGATCTGTCTCTGATTCTCATGATCACGAATACAATCGCCATGTTAATTCAGATCAATATGATCATCATGATGAAAACAGAACTTTTATAATGAAAAGATTATGTTGAATACTCTTGAAAAGGGGGAAATGAGAAAGTTGTGTGAAAAGTGTATACACATGGTACATGTTATATGAAAAAAAGGATTTAATCTCTTTCATTTTGCAATGTTTTAGGTTTTACATACCAATGGTCTTGAAGGACCATGTGCGAAATGGTGGAAAGAAAATAACAATTCTCATGTTCTTCCTTGGGCTCGAAATGACATGCCTCTATAAATTGCCATCTCTAGGATGATCCGCTTCTCAAAATGAAAAATAAATGAAATACCTAAAAAGAGTATGTCCAAACTACAACATATAAATAACTGGGCTAACATTGACCACATTACGTCAAACCCTTGTTTGAGAGACCCTGCGGTTGTATACCCCTGTGACAAAAACCTTGTTATACCGTTTTCATACTGAAGGCGAAGTGGAGTTACTCCGGATTGAGTTTATACGCTTGTACTGCAAACCGACTTTAAACCCCCTTTCATATTGGCAAGCACCGCAGCGGTGTATCCGCAGTCGTTGCCATAGTTTCCAAGCGAGTTCGCGCCATACGTGTGGCGAGATCATAGCGATAAGCGCATACCGCATTTCCGGTGCGGAGTAACTCCGTTTGTAACCCTCTTCTCGAAGTGGGTTGAGTACTCCGCTTTGAATCCAGATCGAACTAATCTCAGAATTTTCATATTGCCCTCCAAAGTGGAGTAACTCCTCCTGGACTCCGGACTAACTCCACTTCGGCTCTCACTATGAAAGGGGTATTAGAGGATCCAAGATATTTCATTCCCAAGGGCTATCAACACTGTATAACCTGATAATCCCTCTTATGTAACATTTCTCCTCCGCAGGCAAGCTGGAGGGTTAGACCATTAACAAAAGCTGTGATATAACGAAAGAGCAGCTCTGCCTGTAATAGGCCTTTTGGAATCATTGTATTTTATATTTAATCAACTTTTCAATGGTATATTGTGTTTTGAAATCCAATGTTACTTTGTTTTCAATTTGGTACAAAGAAAATTGGGCCCAAAATAAGGAAATTATTAAAGAGCATAAAAAGGATTGCATGTGCTGGTGGGCAGCAGAGTTTGATTGAATCGTCACACTGCGTATGCAATAGAGAAAGAGATGAAGAAAGAGAAAGAAAGAAGCTGTGGAAGGAAAGAAGAAAGAATAATATTTAAAGAAACAAAAAGAAAAGAAAAGGAAAAGTAAGAGGAAATGAAAGGAGAACAGAAACATAAAATGAGATAGGGAGAGATGATCCATGATATTTCATTCCCAATCACTATCAACCCTGTTGATGCGGAAGCACACGTCGTGACCTTTATATGACCTTTGATGACATGGACAGTTGACCCTTGACCTGAAGTTGATACGATGTATATATGGTTGATTTTTGATAATTGATAATGTGATATTACATAATGGCACCTCGATGATGTCACCATGACTGTTTTACCTTGAACTTGTTTCATACACATGACATGATAAGTCCCATAACTGAAAATATTTCGCAGAAAATTGATGAAGTAGTTTTGGAGATTTTGCGGGAACAAGAAAAGGGTGGAAAAATAATAATAAATAAAAAAGAAATTTCGTACAAAATTAATAGTTGACCTGACAATTGACGGATCAGCTAATAAATATTATTAAAACTGAATTACTGAAGGAAGAACCACAAGCAGTGTTATAGTTACAGTGGATGTCAGTGGTTTGCCCAACTGGCACAGAAGATTTCTGACCACCACTCATAATGAAAAACACCACTGACTTCAAATGAAAAGTGTAAAACCAGCTCCTTGCAATAAGGAATTGCACTTGGGTCCATTTTCATGTTAAATCTTGTTTTATTTGCATAATTTACATTAAACATCTTTGTATTTGATAACTATTAGATTATTTTCAATGATTTGCTAATGTCAGATTTTTATTAACATTGATGTTTCTTCAGTTTTGGCTTTAAGACCACAAATGAGCATGAAAAGAAGTGTGTAATGCTGTGAAATAGCGACCACCACTAAAGTGGGTCTAGCTTGAACACTGACCACAAGCATACAGATGAATAAAGATTAAGCAGTATAACTAGCAGTACAAATAATGCTGTAACCGATTTTTATTCCAATTCCCGATCCGATCCGATTTTCCCCTTTTTTCTACATTTTTCCGAACTCCGATTTTTGACCAGTGGGGAAAAAATCGGATCGGAAAAACCAAAACATAACATGACAAAAAAAACACGTGGCGACATGTTTGCCGTCAAAATGCGCTGGTGGTTTGTTTTGATCTCAGACAAAAGCGGTGGAAGGAAAAGAAGATAAAGGGGAAGAAAATTATGATTTGTTTTTATCTCCGATATTAGCGGAAAGGCAGGTGGAGAAGAAGATTATGATTTGTTTTGATCTCCGACATAATCGGGGAAGAACAAAACGATGATGATGATAATTGGTGATAATTTGTTTTGATCTCCGACAAAAATGGAGGAAGAAAAAATACGAAAAGACGATATGTTTTGATCTTAAGCGGAGGCAAATAAGATTTAGTTGAACACGCTGACATGCGCGGTAATATTTACGACCATCTGACTATACGTCCTCTAAGAGTTTACGATTACCTCCGCCATCACTACGATGTTGTAAAGAAGGTGAATATCATTGTTAACCACTCTGGATAATAATGCGTCCTTTTCGGGAGGTCATCCGACCTTTAAGAGTTTACGATTACCTCCGCCATCACTACGATGTTGTAGAGAAGGTGAAAATCATCTCTAACAACTTTGGATAATAGTGCGTCTTTTTCGGGAGGTCATCCGACCTTTAAGAGTTTACGATTACCTCCGCCATCACTACGATGTTGTAGAGAAGGTGAAAATCATCTCTAATAACTTTGGATAATAGTGCGTCTTTTTCGGGAGGTCATGCGACCTTTAAGAGTTTACGATTACCTCCGCCATCACTACGATGTTGTAGAGAAGGTGAATATCATGGTAAAGAACTCTGGATAATAATGCGTCTTTTTCGGGGGTCTTGCGACCTTTAAGAGTTTACGATTACCTCCCGCCATCACTACGATGTTGTAGAGAAGGTGAATATCATGGTAAACAACTCTGGATAATAATGCGTCCTTTTCGGGAGGTCATCCGACCTTTAAGAGTTTACGATTACCTCCGCCATCACTACGATGTTGTAGAGAAGGTGAAAATCATCTCTAACAACTTTGGATAATAATGCGTCTTTTTCGGGAGGTCAAGCGACCTTTAAGAGTTTACGATTACCTCCCGCCATCAGTACGATGTTGTAGAGAAGGTGAATATCATGGTAAACAACTCCAGATAATAATGCGTCTTTTTCGGGAGGTCTTGCGACCTTTATGAGATTACGATTACCTCCGCCATCACTACGATGTTGTAGAGAAGGTGAATATCACGGTAAACAACTCTTGATAATAATGCGTCTTTTCGGGAGGTCAAGCGACCTTTAAGAGTTTACGATTACCTCCGCCATCACTACGATGTTGTAGAGAAGGTGAATATCATGGTATACAACTCTGTATAATAATGCGTCCTTTTCGGGAGGTCATGCGACCTTTAAGAGTTTACGATTACCTCCGCCATCACTACGATGTTGTAGAGAAGGTGAATATCATGGTAAACAACTTTGGATAATAATGCGTCTTTTTCGGGAGGTCTTGCGACCTTTATGAAATTACGATTACCTCCGCCATCACTATGATGTTGTAGAGAAGGTGAATATCACGGTAAACAACTCTGGATAATAATGTGTCTTTTTCGGGAGGTCATGCGACCTTTAAGAGTTTACGATTACCTCCGCCATCACTACGATGTTGTAGAGAAGGTGAATATCATGGTTAACCACTCTGGATAATAATGCGTCTTTTTCGGGAGGTCATGCGACCTCTAAAAGTTCACGACGGACGCCGCCATCACCTCGATGTTGTAGAGAAGAGGCCAATCGTTGATCGGCGGTAGTGTCCGCGCTGGAACGTCATTATCTTATTTTCCTTCCTCCGATTATGTCGGAGATCAAAACAACTCATCATCTTCTTCCTCCGCTTTTGTCGGAGATAAAAACAAATTCTGCCATCAGTGTAGCGTGCCGCATTTGTCCACGCGCCGGCCACTTACAAATTTTAATGTATTATTTTTTTTTTAATATCTTCCGATCCGATATCCGAACCGATTCCGATTTTAGGAGCAAAACTTCCGAACCGAACTCCGATCCCGTAATTGCTCTAACTTACAACATTAAGTACAAATATTCCACGAAAACTGTAGTGTTTCGATGATGTTTGTGATCACCTAGAATAAGAAGAGATATGATAATTTACACAGTGTTTATGTTAAAGGGGAATAAAACCTTTGAAACAGATAAGCTTGTGTCCAGGGTCACGGTCCGCTACTGCTTGTGTCTAAAAAGAAAAATCAAAGAATAAGAACAAAGAAAATTCGAGAAAAATCGGACAAATAATGAGAAATTTATGAGCATTTGAATATTGCAATCACTAATGCCATGGAGATCCTCCCATTGGCAATGCAACAAGGATGTGTGATGTCACATCTGAACAGCTTTCCCTTTGATGGACTATAAAATGCCCCAAAAATGTCTCTTGTTGCCTTTTCTGATGACAATACAAACTCTTTATCCATGATGTATTCTTTAAAAACCTGTGACATGCCCTCCTTTAGAAAGAACACATGATTTACTGATAGATGTGATAAAAGAGGCAGTTTAAATGAAATACATGTATATACTAAAGTAGTGGGGAGAGTTGTTCACAAGTGACATCACACATCTTTGTCGCATTGCCAATTTGAGAATCTCCATAGCATTAGTGATCGCAATATTCAAATGCTCATAACCTTCTCATTATTTGTTCGATTTTTCTCACACTTTCGTTGTTCTGTTTCCACACAAGCTATCTTGTACCGAAGGTTTTATTCTCCTTTAAGTTTGTTGTCAGTCAATCTGTCTGACTGATATCATGCAATAATGGCTCAACTTACATTATGTGCAAGGATTGTGAAATGTGAAAGTAAATGATAAATGTAAAAAAAAAAATAAAAGCACACCTGCTGTTTCCTTGCCTACAGCATATTATTATCATACATGTAGATAACATATGCATATGCGCCAAACACTAACCTGCGGTACCATGTTGTGTAGTGCCATCTCACGTCCACTTAAGTACAAACCAATTCAGTACATGGTGTGCGTGCACTTCCCATACCTCTTCCTGAAAACAAAAACATATCGACATTTATATTTTACAACTTTCAAACTTGAAAAATGCCAGTGGTGGATACAGAGATTTGCTAAATGGGAAAAAGACATAAAAGACAAAAGATTTCACTGAGAAAGTTGAAAAACATGATTATTTTTTTTCATACCCTGGGGTGCCATTTATGTCATATTATCTTGCATGAAGAAGGTAATTATATTTTAGTAGTGGTGAATTTTAGTGTTAGGTATAGGCTTTGTTTGGTGTTATGTAAATTTTACAAGGACAAGCATGCACTTAAAATGTCAATTGCATTTAGTTATATATGATTATAGTGAATTGTTTACATTTTTATATTGCAAGATGCTATGATTATATGCAATTATATACAGTAATTACATTTTAGCTGTAGGTGAATTACAATTCTTATAACAGTCCATAAAATGTTTGGTTTTATTTCACTTCATCAATAACCAATTTGTATTGAAATTATTTACAGAAATTTCTAATCTTTCTATTAAGTACAAATAAAGGATTTTGATATCTGGTTTCCGTTTATCAACTTTGCTCTTTTTTATCTTCATAATTTGTTTTTGTGCATGCATGAAGTTCTGTCTTGATTCAGAAGAAAACATTGTTAGTTCTGAAATATCAATTTCCTGTAGTAAGATTCTGAAGAGCATGTTTTCTTCTAAACTTTTATTGTGCAATTTGTGAAAGGAGCTTGCAATATTCTACTTCTTTATCAAGGAGAGAGGAAGGAGATGTTGTAACAGGAAACAAATAAATACTAAGATCTTTTCATTTGATAGAAAAATAGAGAATAAAGAATAACAAGAAATTTGATGTGGGAGATAAAAGAGAGAGAAAGAGCAGCAGTATTGAGAGACCCCCAGGGTGGTGGGTTACCAGGCTTGGGTTAGGAGGTCACCTGACTTGACACTTGGTGGTTTGGGACACCATGGCAACTTACAACAAAAGCAACCAATGAGAAATGGCAATACTAAAAAAAGTCAAAACAACCTGTCAGTGCCTGTCAAATGTAAAAAAAAATGATCGTCCTGGCAAACAGATGATGTTGAAATCCGTTCCTCACTTCTTTGGATGTTCTCAAATTGTTATGTCTGTGTTATAGGTGTCTACCAACAATTCAAATCCATAAGGCACAAGCCACTTCATTGTTACTTTGCTCGATGTGTGGTATCACTTGTCATGGGCAGAATTGATTTTTCATGCTTCAGTGCTTGCTGCATTATATTTTTATAGAAATGGTTATGTGGAGCTTTGTTAATTGTGATAGAAAACTGTATTCAGGTTCCTATATCAACTGCAACTTATTTTGTTCTGAGTTATTGTGCCTCGGGTAAATCTGGGAGTGAGAACAAAATCCAAATCAATTTTCGGAAGGATGTCAAATCAATCTGCAAACTGCTTCAATCAAGAGGGAAAGATAATGCTGTCAGCATCTTGTATTAAACCTTATCTTTATTATTTATTCATGTACCCACTTGTCATAAATTGGACCCTGAGCTCATTAAAGCAACATTCAGCGTTACAGGTTTTAATAATGATAAATTCTTTCTAGTTTATCTCCTTTTTTTCTGGATTAACAAGGGTGTACAGCATTCTCTGTGTGCTCGCCCATAATTTATTGACTCCAGACGACTTTGATGACTGAACATCATTGGATTTTTAAAACTGTTTTGATATTTTTTTGCTGTTTGTTTTGTGGATATTTTTTTTTGGTTGGAAAAGAGAAACTTTTCTGGTGTAAACTAATTCAATCCACCGTTGCCTAATTTGGAAGTGATAAGGTTATTACTCAAAATGTCTGTAGCAGTAGAACTTCAAGAACTGTTGTTTTCAATATCAAAAACACAGGTTTGTTTATTTATTTTACCATGAGTAGTACCTGTTTGAATGAACAGTATTTAAAAAATATTTCTGATTTAAATTGTTAAAATTATCTGAATTGTTGGCTCTATTAGCAGATTAACTTCATGTCTTTTTACACCATTTTCTAAATCTCGGAATACTATTGAATACATGTTTTCATTTCACCAATTAAAAATCATGTTATTTTAGATTTGGAGTCTAATTATGAAATTCATGTAATTGCCGCTTCCCAATGTTTTTTTGCTTGGTATTATACATGTATGCCTAAGGTGTTGAAGGGTGTGATATACACATAAAAATGTAAATTCGGTTTTTCATGTAATGAAGTAATCTTTTTTAAACCTTTCTCTATTTATTCTATTTATGGCAATTGTTACTGATAATTATATTTTAAAAAAATGTTCTTTCATGTGCGATCTGAAATTTGAAAACTGTGTTCTCTGTTTTGTTTCCCTTCCCCTGTCATCAGGAAGAGGCATTAAATCAACCAAAGGGCTGGGCATCGGACTCAGAAGACGAAAGGGACCTTACTAAAAGTTTGAGCAGAACCTCTGGGGTGAGATAAAACTGTATGATTTTTTTCTGGGCATCATTTAGCCTGTATACCTCCATCCGTACATGTAATTATTTTGTTGTCTATTCAGGTTTAAGTGTACAAGAAGTCATGTAATGTTAAGGGGAATAGAAAACATGGGGGTGTGCATCAACTGGTATCGTTGTTTTCATTATTTTCTGCAAAGCACCAGGATTAACTTATATGTAAATTAGTTATACATGTAAGTTCTGATATTGAAAGTTTAAGCCCTACAGTTCCAACATGTATGAAAAACTGTAAATGGGTAACTTGCTGCTTACATACTTGTATGCTCCCCTTCCTACCTTGCTACAATTTTCCATGATTAAAGTGTATCAGAGATGCCAAATGTTTCTGTCTCACTGTATTTCATAATGTTTTTTCTAAAAAAATATTTTGCAGGTTTCATGATATTACTTAAATACTTATCTGCAAAATTGTTTGATACATTATTCATTGCAAAGAAGTTCGAAAAATGCTTCAAAATCCATAAAAATAGTGCAATTTTGTTAAGTTTGGCATTCCTGGTTTTTAAAGAAAAATTTTTATTTTCCAAAATGCTAGTTCTGTGTTTTTTTTCAATGACATTTAGTAACGCAAAAATTAGATCCCATAAAAGACAGAATCTTTTTATAGAACCCAATATACTGCTTACAGGTTGGATCCATATTTTCCACTGATGCAAGACTTTGTTTCATTTCTCTCATTTATGGGCGATTCCATGCTAGAAAAATCAGCTATGTTCAATCGCCCTTATATGTAGTAGTGTTCTTTCATGCTTGATTGTATCACTCTTTTGCCATGAAATTACGCTTTTTGTCTCGCCCACCAGAGGTGAAGGCGAGACTTACATGTAGGGATCTAAATGTCATCCATCGTCCGTCCGTCGTTCGTCCGTCACAAACCTGTAATGACATATAACTCAACAATCGCAAGTCAACGTTAAAGTTTACATGCAAGACTCTCTTATGACACCTAACTCCACAACCGTAAGTCGCTTTTCAACCAAACTTGGATGGTAGATGGACTTGGGTGACCTGCATGTTTGCTGCAGTCGGAGGTCACATGGTAAGGTCAAACGTCATTTTCAGGTCAACGTTAAAGTTTATGTGCAAGACTATCTTTTGACACCTAACTCCGCAACCGTAAGTCGCTTTTCAACCAAACTTGGATGGTAGATGAACTTGGGGGACCTGCATGTTTGCTGCAGTCGGAGGTCACATGGTAAGGTCAAACGTCATTTTCAGGTCAATGTTAAAGTTTACGTGCAAGACTCTCTTATGACACCTAACTCCGCAACCATAAGTCGCATTTCAACCAAACTTGGATGGTAGATGAACTTGGGGGACCTGCATGTTATTCTGCAGTCGGAGGTCACATGGTAAGGTCAAAGGTCATTTTCATGTCAACGTTACAGTTTACATGCAAGACTCTTATGACACCTAACTCCGCAACCATAAGTCGCATTTCAACCAAACTTGGATGGTAGATGAACTTGGGGGACCTGCATATTATTCTGCAGTCGGAGGTCACATGGTAAGGACAAAGGTCATTTTCATGTCAACGTTAACGTTTACCTGCAAGACTCTGTTATGACAGCTAACTCCGCAACCATAAGTTGCATTTCAACCAAACTTGGATGGTAGATGAACTTGGGGGACCTGCATGTTATTCTGCAGTCGGAGGTCACATGGTAAGGTCAAAGGTCATTTTCAGGTCAACGTTAAAGTTTACATGCAAGACTCTCTTATGACACCAAACTCTGCAACCGTATGTCGCTTTTCAACCAAACTTGGAAGATATATAGACTTGGGGGATGTGCATGTTATGCTGCAGTCGGAGGTCACATGGTTAGGTCAAAGGTCATTTTGAGGTCAACGTTAAAGTTTACATGCAAGACTCTCTTATGACACCTAACTCCGCAACCGTAAGTTACTTTTCAACAAAACTTGGATGGTAGATGTACTTATGCGACCTGCATGTTATGCTGCAGTTGGAGGTCACATGGTAAGGTCAAAGGTCATTTTAGGATAACATTAAAGTTTACGTGCAAGGCTCTTTTATGACACCTCACTCTGTAACCGTAAGTCACTCTTCAACCAAACTTGGAAGATATTTAGACTTGGGGGATGTGCATGACAAGTGTTATTCCATCCCAGTCATTTCACTATGAAGTTTCGATATAATTCTCTTGCGTGCCCTGGCAAATCACAATATTTCTGGTTATTTTCATATGTGGGCGAGACACAAAATTGCTTTTGCCTTGTTTCATGAAAGTATATTTTAATTGTGTTATTTCCAATTTTAATGACATTTCTAGGGCTTCTAGATTAGTGGTGTAGATGGCTTCATATGTAATCAGGCAATCATATAGAAATTTAAGGGACAAGTCCACCCCAACAAAAAGTTGATTTGAATAAAAGAGAAAAATCAAAGAAACATAACACTGAAAATTTCATATTTAAATTTTAAAGTTTTACTTAATTTCACAAAATAGTTATATGTACATCCTGGTGGGTATGCAAATGAGGAGACTGATGACCTCATCCACTCACTATTTCTTTTGTATTTTATGATATGAAATAAGGATTATTTTATTTTTCTTCTCGTCAAGAGAAACAACGATTAATTCCTCCCTGAACATCGTTTAATATATGATTCAGTCAAGTTGGTCCTCATTGTCAAATTTATAAAAAATAAAATATTGTATAATTCAAACAATAAAAAACAAAAGAAATAGTGAGTGAGGGATATCATCAACTTTCTCATTTGAGTTGTGCATATCACAGTTTTGTGAAAAATAAGCGAAACTTTAAAGTGTCATAACTTCCTTATTTTACATCCGATTTTGATGAAATTTTCAGCGTTTTGCTGGTTGATTTTTCTCTATTTATTCAAGTCAACATTTCTCTGGGGTAGACTTGACCTTTAACTATCTTGCTATATTCTTCATTTTTGTGCATGCCATACATCCTTTCTTCTCTACCCTGTCTCCATTGTGTCTGTAGTATTTAGACCACGGTCCTGAGTTTGAGATGACGGAGGTGGCGAGTAATGTCACCTCTCTGTCCCAGCCCAGAGAACCGGGCTGGGATCTAGATACACTTGGGGATGATGTAAGTTTTACAAAAAAGCAAGTCCAAAGAAAAAATATGAGTGTTTGCCTCACCTTTGTATTTAGCCATGATTTCATTTATTCACAACAAGGTTTGTTGATCACCTGATTTGCTGTGTCCTTAATTACATATACTTATAAACTTAATTGATTAATTCAATTTACAAAGAGGGTGGTAACATTTATATAAGAAGATATTTCTGAATCAAAGGTTCAATAGGCAGAAATGCATTTCAGAGATGTACAAGTAATTACTTAGTAGGCTGAATGAAAATTACTACATGACCTTGCAAAATGACTAATTGAATTGTGATGCTAATTCTTCTTTTAAAAATGTCTCTGTGAAATATTATTAACATACATGTACATGTAGGCTTTTGGGAATGGGCCTTGTTTCTCAACAGATATATTTAGAACCAATGAGAAATTTCAACATGATTTGTATGAAAAATTTACTGGTTATTGGTTATTGGTGAATCATAGTATTCATAGTATACATTGTAGTCGATAGTGTGATCACTTTGAATTATTAGAATTATTACCCTGGACATTCATGGGGGCAGGGGGGGGGGGGGGTAACAACCAGCTTTAATGTTATTGTCATTAAGACCTTTTGGCAGTTGTAAATATTCTTACCATGATAAGGCTCTTGAATCTAAGTAACAGACTTTGCTTAGAGGAAATATACCGTGAACTATAGCATATTTTTTTGAATTTCAAGATGATCACTACTTCTACTAGGCAATGCTCTCAAATTTCATTCCTCTGTAAAGATGTTCATTTTTTACATGTATGTTTAATTGACTTCCCTGCAGCATATTTTAGGGCATAATGTAATCAAGAACCTCCAATACCATGGTCATGGATGGCCAACTGATAGAACTTGATTCTCCCTCATTAGCTTTGGATATTTCTGTGACCCTTTCAATTTTTCCAGTTTGCGCTGGAATATACATGTAGATATGTGCCCTCGATAGGAAATTGGTCTTGCCTTTAGAGTTATGAAATTTACAGTCTGATATTTGACTTTGTCATGCTATTTTTTGTTAGATATTGAAATGAAATCTAATCTCATGTAATATTACTAACACGTGATTGTGTATTTAATCTACTTTTCATTGGTACAACTCCAATATTTGTACAAATACATGTAATAACACATGTTAGAATATCATTTTTTTTTTAAAGACGCATATAAATTGCAAGATAATTTACCCAAACTACTACTATACCATTACTACTAATATACCATTATATATTTTAAGAAACACTGAATTATATGTTAGAAAAAATAGAAATATGACAAAACATGAGATCTAATGTCATAATTTTTAAGCACCATGCAATGTATTGGGATGTAATGCAAATCTCCTGATGTGCAGAATGTGATGCTAGTCCTAAAATATTCTTCTTAATGCCAGGAGAGGGCGGTATTTGTAATCCAGTGGTCACTATATGTCTGATTCCACTATCTCTTTTAGCATTTGCAATATGAATGAAAATCTAGTCAGCACTTGATTGCCAAGAATAAATCGAATACTAACCCAGGTTCAGGCTGAACAAGAGATTGAGTCTGGAGAGAGATACTTACTGTATGCTCATAATTAATATAAAGCTGATTTTCTGATAAATTTATTGTGGATTGATAAGGAATGAATGGCACTTATTTCTATAAAATTGTCAAACTCAGCAAAAAGTATCTTGAAGATACTTCTTGGTTTTACATTTCTGAGTGGTTCTTAGGTTTCAATGTCATCTCTACAGTGGTATAAACTATGAAAAAAATGTAGTTTCTACCATTATAATGCTAGTAGGTCTGTGGACTCACACACATTCACATTTCACTTCACTCTTTTTCTGCAAAATATGGTTGTGAAAATTATGAGTTGAACTGAAAGAGATATTATATAAAGACATGCTTCAAACCTTACCCTGAAGAGTTGGATATATCACTTATTCATATTTGTGTGTATTCACCTTCCATCCAAACAATCATTCATTGTTTTGCTGTTCTCGCACATATCATCACCATCCACCCATCTCATTTTGTTATAGGTCCTGTGTAAAAAAAATCTCATGCAGGTCCAGGTAACAATTTTCCTTGTAGTGCATCACAATTTCCTTGATGAAGACTTCTATACATATTATGCAAATTATGTTGAAGATTTCAATAGTACTATACTGATTTGTTTGTTTATGACCAATGATGCTAATCAAATTTGGTAAGCAAAAGTTAGCAATGCATGAAAAACAATAGTATGCATCATATAATCCTATGCAATACAAGATCGTATTGAACTGAAATCTGACAAATATCCCATAGGCTTCTGTACAAAAGTTGTTGTTCAATATACTTTATTGAACAGTCTAATGGGCATGTGCGAATGCATAAAAATTATAACCAGCACAACAATCAATGCAATATAATGCACAATAGAGAGCATAGTGATACTACATGATAAAGAGCTGAATATATTCATACTTCTAATCAAACTGATCTTATGAGACCTGGGAAGCATTTCATGAAAGGACCTGTTGGACGTTTTATCCGACAAGTCCCATTTTATCTGACAGTTACTATAGTAACAATGCCACTCTGCCAATCAGAATCAAGGAAAGTTGTCAGATCTGACAAACTGTCTGACAAAAAATGATCTATGACGTCAATGATGGAATAATGCACTATTCCATCAATGAGGTCACGGAATAGTAACTTTTCTTCAGTGGGCGTTTCATTGTCAACATCATCACAAAATAGTGAGAATACGTTTGGTCACATGATGCTATTTAACCAATCAGCATACTTGATTTTATTTTTGTAGGATATAATAATGATTATATTGGATTGCTTTATTTCATGGAATACCAGAAATATTCTACTCGTTGGGACCAATATTGCACTATATTGCGCTCATCCTCAATTTGTGCAATATTGGTCCTAACTCTTGGAATATTTCTGAAGAGCATTTCATGAAAGGACTTGTCATACGTTTTATCCGACAAGTCCCATTTTATCCGACAGTTTGCATATTAACAGTGTTTTTCAGCCAATCAGAATTAAAGTAAGCTGTCAAATATGACAGCTTGTCAGATAAAAATGTTGATGAAATGGACCCCTGGTATCCTATTCTGAACCATCAATGTCAAAGAATTACCTAGTCTGAAGAATTTTCTTAAAAACAAACAAAGATGACAATAATTAATTTGATGAATAATGAAATAAATAATGTACATCTAATGTCTACATTTATTGTACATCAGTGGTTTTGGTGATGATAACAATAACATTTATTTAGAAATTTATAACACAATTAACAACATTGACAAAGATGGCTATAATAATATGATAATAAAGAGATTTGATATGATAACAATCCATATATCAATTATGATTTTTTTAATTTTTTTTTTTTGGGGGGGTAAAATTATCACGAAGATGGTGAGATACTCAGAATGAGTGGGCATGTGTCATTACTTTTAATAACTTATGGCTATATTCATACAAGTAGATTAACTACATATAATTTTAGCATTTCATTGTAATTAATACTAGCATTATATTGTGTAATTATAACAGTTTCATTTTAATCTATAATAACCATGGAAACTCTAACTCATCTCTGAATATATACATGTACATGTAAAAGGAATAATAGTTACTTCAAATAACTAGGCTACATTTTTATCCAGTGAAAAATAATTCATGCATACCACTGGTATTCCAATTATTTGTTTCTTATTTTGCAGTAGAATACTTCAATAAAAGTTCTTTTTAAAAGTATACAAATTATAAATGAATTAACATATTTGCCTCATGAAATTCCTTGTTTACAGTGATGAAGCTAAGAGCATTTTTCACTTTTTATTTGAAAAAAATTCTAAAAAAGTTTGAATATGTGGTGAAATATCAATTGATTGGATTTATCAAGAAAGTTTGCATATTATGGATTGTTTGCTGTCTTGCCAAAATTGGTGCATTTTTTTTTTAATTCGATGAGTAGAGCCTACTGATTTTACAATATAAGAAAGTGTCTCCAAGAAAGCATGAAAAAATTAAACTGAATACTTTTGGATTAAAAAAAATTTAAAATCCTCTTCTGCACAAATTTTCTGTAAGTACTGGTAAAGAGAGAGAGAGAGAAAAAAAATGTATATGTATGTATATACAAGAAAGTGTTAGGTTTGATATACTTGGATTTACATGTACTTTTTGCTGTAAATTTGTTTCTGCATATTTGTATCCTTTTTTGTTTGGCTTTAGTGCAATGAAATTCTGAAATTGCTAAAGAGCATACAAAGTTGTAGATTCAATCTGAATAATCTTAACTACTTGTTTGTTGAAAAGTGTTCACCAAGAAATGGTGGTCTTTCAGGAGCCTATGTGCAAATAAGACCCAGTTATGCTTAACATTGTTTTTGTTAATGCTAACCATTTTTTTTGGGGGGGGGATTTACATTCAATCATATCCATATAGTACATTAACAAGTACTTAATCACTGTATATTTATCAGTGATGGAACTATATTTGTCTCACCTGCATAGCAGGAGGGAAACAATAGGCACCACTTTTCTGACGCTGGCGGTTGTTGGCAACATTGAAATCTTAACCAAAATGTCATGACACCTTTGAAAGTTCATGGATCTGTTTCATGAATTTAAGGGGAAAGAAAAGGGTAATCGAGTATCACTGACTGTGTTTTGGTAATATTGAAATTTTATCCAAGATTAAGTTTTTGAAATGTGATAATAACTTTGAAGGTAGGGATCTAATTTGTGAAACTTGAAGATAAGGATGATCAATTATCACTGATCTTCTTGCGTTAGTTTCAGCTCTCAAAGTCAAAGGTCCTTTGAGGTCATCAAACTTAAAATTTCATGATCAAATTAATGGCTGTTTTTGGTGAAAAATGATTCATTTTTGATATTCTTTTCAAAGTCAGCACTGCCGCTACATCGAATCACATATTGGAGGTTAGACTGCCTGAGGCATTCCACTTGTAATTTCCAAATCAACAAATGGATGTCATCTGACAGACAGTTACATGTAGCAACCTGTTTTTAAAATGATTTTTTTTTCTGTGATAGTTAAAATATTTGACTCAATCTAAACAAACCAGTTTGTAAACCATTTCTCTTCTCCTATCAGTTTTTAGCTTATTAAAGGTTTTTAGTATTGTGTCAACAGTTAATGTAAGCTGATTTTTTCTCCAGTCTTAGCACTAAATTGAAAGTTGGTGCTAAGACTGACTATATTACATTTCTTTGAGTAATTTACGCTCTCCACTTTACCTGGAGCGACATTTACATGTATGTTCTGATCACCAGCACCATCACTGCACTTGAAATAAAGGTAAGACATGTATACTGGATATTCAGCGTAAATTACAGTGTTTGACCAACTACCCCAATCTTTTATTTTCACAGAGAGAAATCAAGAGTGGCCTTTCAAGTAGACAACCTTCATCTATAAGAAAACAGGTAAAAAGAGAATCTTTAAAGAGCCTTTCAAAGAAAGCTATGGTTTCTAAAATATTGATTAGATGTTCATTCAAGGTTATCAGTAAGCCACAGTGGATAGCTTGATCTGCTTGCTTTTTCTTGTGGTTAATCCATGCCTGATGTTGGCAACCACAGGATTGAATTATTGAGCTATTAGCTTTGTCAAGGAATTTTAGATAAAATGGATAACAGTAAACACATTTCTTTTGAACCATGTGCATAGCTGACAACAGGACATATGTCAGGCATGCCGTAGAAACAAAATCTTCTTTGCAGATGGCTAGACAACTGCTCATTTGGATAGGGAAATGTTTTATAATCGTTTATGTTTGCAAGCAGGGGTCTTGTGATACGTATAGATGGTTACTGATTTGACATTTTAATAATTTCATGAATATTCAAACCACTGCTGCAAATGCATTTTCAATTTTCCTTTCCGCAAGCCGCTGGAAGAGTGTCACAATCTTGATTTGAACACCATAAAATTATTAACTTTTTGGCAATTACATGTACAACTCTAATAGTGCATTTTTTTTGGCCCAATAACAGTTTTAGTATATCAGGTTTTCCAAATGAAAAAACAATCTGAGCTACAATGGTCATCATTATTTTTCTGTACAAACTCAAGGGATATAAACTGCCAAACAATGATGCAGAGGCATTAGACTTATTAACAAAAAATGACGAGAATGCCACCTCCAAATAATTTTCTTGAAGTTAATGCATAATAATCTGTCAAGAATTGCTCTCACAAACTTGTTACATCATTTAATAGGACTGATGATAATAAAGCACAATCTTGCATGTAGCTATACTTAATACATATAAGGGAAGACGGGGTAAGTTATGACACTCTTTGCATTTTGCATGTTAGAATTGATATGAATAATAATATTGTAGAAATAAGTACCTTGCCTTTAAATTTGATTCTTGGGAAACATTTTTCACCTATATATATAACTTTCTACCCCCATACTGAAATTCATTGTGACCTTTGAAAAAAAGATGTCAAATGGCTCAACTTGCCCCATATATGGGGTAAGTTGTGCCACCTTCTGGGGTAAGTTGAGCCACAAAAACTATGTACAAAATGTATGCGGGAAGAAGCAGCATGTCAACTTTTTATTTCAAGTCTTTTCACTTGCTAATTCTCTATAAATGCTAACATCCTCTAAAAGTAAAAAAAACTGTCATGTGAATTTACACCTTTATGCCTGCATATCAAGGCTTTTCAAGTTTTTTTTTTATTTTCATTCTTATTACCATAAGAATTACCATGGCTCAACTTGCCCCATGTTGGCTGGCTCAAAGTACCCCAGTCCGAACTTAATGCAATATTTTCACATCCACACATTTCTTATGCATCCATCATTTAAAAGACTATGACAAGAATGAAGATCCATACCTGGACTAACAATATTTTTCTTATTTCTTTATTATATTTAAATACGTGTGTGGGTAAAAAGCACTCTATTTTACACTCTTTTTTACGTTTTTGGCTAAAATTTATATTTTTCCGTCTAAAAAAGTGCTTTTTGTTTCAAAGTCAAAAACAATATGGTTGGGTAAAGGTTATGTAATGGGTCATCAATACATGACACCACCACAATGTCTGACTCATTCATTATTGGCTTGGGGGTGGTGGCTCAACTTGCCCCGCCTTCCCCTCCATGTTAGTCTTGACATTTTGAAATCCTGAAGATGTCATCACATTTTCTGTATAACTTTGGACATGTTTTTTAGATCAAAATGTATATGGGAATATGTCTTACCATTTCTGATTGAGGTCTTGGTTATAGAAGTAGTTGTATTTTAAAACAACTCTTTTTTAAATGAATTGGCAATAATTTTTATCGTTTCATAGGAACTACAAAGCAGACAGTCAACAGATGCAGCCATTAAACCAACACCACCTGGAACACCCAAAAACTTAGATCCCCCAAAGCCAAAGAACATAAATAAAGGTGATAAAGGCAAACGATGAATTAATATGCAATGAGATTAACATTTCTGAAGTGATTTTATTTTTTTACAATATCGCTTGTCTAATACAACTAGAATTGCTGTTTTTGTGCATGACCATTACTTTTAATGACTACACAACAAATTTGTGAATATAGTAATTCCTTAACATGATAGTGAGTTTAATAAAAAAAAAATGATATCTGTACCTACTAAATATTTGCTTTATGCAGTACTATCTTGTGGCCATGTTCACATTTTTTAAAAATAGAAATTGCTTTAAAATCAATTTCTCCCAATATCAAAGTTCATATTAATATTATTGAAAAGAAACAGTCAAAGATGACAGTGTGTATATTCCTTTCCAATTATTTCCTAAATTTACTTATTTATCTTTATCAGTTGGAAATCATTTAGCATGATTTCTTATTTTTTATATTTAAAAGAAAACAAATGAAAGTTGAACTTTGATCTCATTCTAAGATCTGTTCTTGAACAGTTTCCCCTAAATTTTTGTTATTCCAATTTTGACATTTACGCGATAACAGTGATAGAAGATGACAGCTCTCGTAACAAGACTGGCACTCCTAAGAAAGCAATGAGGACCAAGTCCAACTTAGAACCGGTCCATGAGGTACCGTTTGAGGAGAAAATTCCCCTGGAAGAAGAGGAGCGATGGAGTAAAGTTCCCCAGGAGCAGCTTCCATCAGCTTTCAAGCAATATCGGAAAGAAGTAAGAAAACAATACCACTCTGTCAAATAACATTTGATACATATTCAAGTTGTCAACCATCTCTACAATTTGACCCTATGGCCCATTTCATCAACTTTTTTTTTATTGTTGGATCTGACAACTTTTCTTGATTTTGATTGGCTGAAAAGCACTGTTCCTATTGTAACTGTTGGATAAAACGAGACCTGTCAGATAAAACGTCTGACAAGTACTTTTCATGAAACACTTCCTTGAAATGAATTGTGGTCTACGTTTGGGGTTTAACTAATGAAAGCCAAATATTTGATACAAGTCTCTTACACAGGAGATGTTCATATTGAGAGTTCATTTGTCATCTGAAATATTTCAAAACCGTCTGGAAATAATAAGAGTAGGATGTGAATTTTTCTTCCCTACAAGTATCTATACTTCAGAAAAGAGTCCAGGAAATATGAAAAAATATGCTTGATAATTTTTATGTTCCCATGATTTTAGAACAGACTTGAACCATGTCTTAACTATTTATACAAGAGTTCAGAATATGAGTCATTGACTTGTACTCTAAACTCTCTTTATCTAAATCATGGTCTATATCAGTGGTTTTAGTATGGTTTGCCTTGGGGGGGGGGGGCACTTACATTGATGGGTGGATAACGAATTGACCCCTACAAGTAGTGCAATTTCTTGTTATGTCACAGATGTTGGCTTTACCTTTTCTTAAATTGGGTTTAGTTTTATTACTGCTCCACCTCCCACACCTCGCTCAAATGGGACTCATGTATTGTAGGGGCAAAAAGTACATCCTTTAAGCATCGTAGTATTTCTTTATACCCTCGCAAATTTGACTGTAAACACATAGATCTCTTAATAGCGAAATATGTACCCTTTTTCTGAATTTTAGTGTTTTTGACACTCTTATTATGTTACATTTGTAACGTGCCCATTCTTGGTCGCACCTGGTCGCAATGCAGTCTCCTGTTTGGTCTGTTATGCTGTTAAGCAAGAAGAATTTTTTACTTGCACACTCACTTATGTATGGTAAAGGAAGCTATGCTTGTCCCAAAGCTACGCACCACTCATTGCACATGCAATGCCAATTGCACTCCATGCATGGAAATGTGACTGTACTGTAGTCCGATGAATGATTCCTATTCAATTTTTTCTACAGAGGCTGCAATAAAATGCAGAGAAAACCAGCAACTCTTTGGAGTTTGGCGATATATTCACTTAATATTCACTTTACTTTCATGTTTTCTTATACTGTAAATTGCTCAAATATTAAATTGGCATATTTTTTATCGTTTGTAAACAAAGTGCATAGCTTTAGGTCCCCCCCCCCTCCCTCCCATCATATATTAAGTGAAATATCAAATTCCTTCACCATGGCACCTTGAACTGATACACAGAATGTTTTTTCATCCTGGGATAGCTTTGAAGCTGCTGAAAGGGATTGCTCTTCAAGGTTCAAGTTATCCACTCATAAATGGAAGTGCCCCCCCCCCTTGGGGCATTACCAAAAGAAACTGCACTTTAACAGATCGTTCTGTCCTTAAACTATTAATCATTTGTCTGCTTTGTTGAACTCACAGAACATGCAGTGGGATGACAACTTTGACTCCTGTCATTTTTTTTTCACAATGCACATAGACACATTTAATTCTATTGTACACACTCATATGACATAATGACATATGCATCGCAATGTATATACTCATCCAGTGTCCATAACTGAACTTTCATTGACACTGTTTGCATTGAGATTTTTTTATAAAAATTGAGCTTTTAGAAATGTTCTGATGGACTTAAGGGCCCTTACTAAGATGGAATCAATCAAAGTATAATTTGTGTCTAAATATCATAGCATTACTAAATAGGTTCATTATTGCGGATTGAAATAATCGCTAGAGGGTATTCATTTGTCTCGCAATCTACTATGGTCAACAAGGAATTTTGTGATCACTCTCGCAAAAAGTGTTCACTGGCTTTCTAGGAAATTCGTGATCACTCTCGCAAAAAGTGTTCACTAGCTTACAAGTTCACGAGCTTTCGAGTGCAGCTGCAACTCTTTATCAAATAAATTGTCTGATATCGTACTCTATTTATACTAATCTCCAAGACCGTACGCATGAACGCGAGAACAATAGGTGGGCACTGATCCGTTGTGCGATTAGTCAGGAGTTATGCAAATAAACCGGGGGTATATGCAAATACGCAGTGGGTCGGCAATATGCAATTGAGACAAAAAAAAAAAATTGGCGGGCTCACTAGTTTCCCGTGGGCGGGGGTTGACTAGCTGAGCGGTCCCTCGATCGGGGCCGGGAACGTTTGGGTTGGCGTGCACTGCCAGGTAAGGGGGTATTGTGCTGTCAGATGGTTCACATCCAGAAATCGGGGATGTCGATCCCGCTGTCTCTGTTAAAGTTGTTGAGACAAAGACGTATACTAATAGCCTCCTTAATCCTGCGTGTATACCAAAGTCTTTCTTTGGCAATGCAATGTACACCCTCCCAATCTGGGTGGTGTTGCTTCTCCCAAGCATGTTCTGCCACCGCGGATGTGTCAGTTCGCTGTAACCGAACATCGCGCTTGTGTTCAGAAATGCGTTCAACTATTGGTCGGGCTGTCTCTCCGATGTAAGACCCGTCACATCCCTGGCAAGGAATGTTGTATACTACGACATCACGTCTGTGATCAGGGATAGGGTCTTTGGGGTGTACAAGCTGTTTGTGTAAGGTGGTGTCCGAGCGGAAAACCGTTCAGATACCGTGACCTTCTAATCGGCGTTTAAGTTGTTGTGAAAGGCCATCTATGTATGGCAAGACTGTACAAGTCTTGAAAACCTGATCCCTTGGTGGTTGTTTTTTCTTGAAATGTTCTTGATAAAACGGCGTGGGTGGCCGTTGCTGTATAAGGTGCCACGTATGTGTGCTCTTTCTTTCGGGAGTTCAGGCGGGTGAGTTATAATACGTGCTGCTCTGTCGAACAGGCATTTAACAAGACCCTTCTTGACCGATTTGTCATGATTAGAATCATATGGTATGTATTGGTCTGTATGAGTGGGCTTGCGGTAGACAGAGGTGGAAAGTCTCCCGCCCTCGTGTCTTTGGACTAGCGTATCAAGGAATGCTAATTTCCCTCCTTGTTCAGTCTCCAGAGTGAACTGGATGGACGGTTGCTGGCTGTTCATGTATGTGAGTAGGTTTTCTGCTTCAGAATTATTTACAATTATGAAAGTGTCATCGACGTATCTCTTCCACACCCGTGAGCGGTATGTGGAAGGACACTCCTGACCAATCGCACAACGGATCAGTGCCCACCTATTGTTCTCGCGTTCGTGCGTACGGTCTTGGAGATTAGTATAAATAGAGTACGATATCAGACAATTTTCGTCACTTGATAAAGAGTTGCAGCGGCACTCGAAAGCTCGTGAACTTGTAAGCTAGTGAACACTTTTTGCGAGAGTGATCACGAATTTCCTAGAAAGCCAGTGAACACTTTTTGCGAGAGTGATCACGAATTTCCTTGTTGACCATAGTAGATTGCGAGACAAATGAATACCCTCTAGCGATAATTTCATCATAGCATTTTACACATTCTTATTTCATAATGTACACAAGCTGTCTAGAATTTGTAGTATGCCTACATTATGTTCCTGACTCACCTACATGTATTAGAGGAAAAACAATAAGTTCTTTTTATTCATTCCTTTCAATGATAATACATTGTATAGCCTCACATGTATTGAAATTATACGAAGTGATAATTCCTTACAACAAAAAGGGCCAATAAGGGCATCAAGGTTTGAATAGACAAGAAGTTTATTCAGAAGTGTACCAAGGGTACTATGAATAGACAGGAAGTCTATTCATGGTAAAATTCAATTAGGGTTTAGTTCAAAGTTGGCTTCAATACAATTTAGAGAAAGCTTCATAATCATTTAAATCCTGAATTGCCAGGTTCACAGCTACCTCCAAGATATGAATGTAATATGTAATACAAGCTAAATGAAAGCTAATGAATTTTGTCTATTGATTGCACTGTCTTAAAGTATTAGAAATGAGGTATAAAATACCCTTCTAACTTGCATTTAGAATGTATAATAGAAAATTTCATACTAATAGTCTTTATTGTACTAAAAAGGAAATTGTACTATTGGCAGGATGATTAATTTCTCTGCAATATTGCCACCCAATTTTTTTTCATAAACCAAGTAAAGAAATAGTGAGTTGAATGTACATGGTCAATTCCAGCGTAACGGACATGACGTTCAGACAAATTTTTGTAATTCAAAGGTTTATACAGTATAATTAGCAGTCTTTTGATAATTGTTACTAAGCTTATCAGACACATTTAAGTATCAGTTACATACACATATAATTTCAAATCGTTTCGTTGAACAGTTGCAGAGAAATTGCACTCTTTGTGAGCGTAACGGACATGACACGAAATGGACGAAGCATTTTTACCTCCTATTGCTTATCAAAATTCCTGTGAATTCTAAGATTGCATGCACCTGACGTTGGTGTTAATTTAACCTTAAGATCATGCTCTATCCATAAAATGGTGTTTAACAACAGTTTTACAGTGCATTCTGTATTCCTAGCTCAAAATGTAGCGTAACGGACATGACACACGAAGCGTAACGGACATGACAGTTTCGTCCACTTTTTGTAAGCGAATATAATTATTTTATTACAAGATATGGTACAAGTCTAATTGTTTACATTTTAAGGCTAGAGGTTAGAGACACATATCATAACTGGTAATCTGTAATATCTTCTATTATTTTGCAATTTGAGAGGGGGTATTTTTGTACAATTTTTATAAAACAAAAAAATATTTAGAAAAATTTATTTTACACCGATTAACAACAGTTAATGAGTATTTTCCAGTAACTACCATCCACCACACCTAATTAAAGGAGAAAAGGTTGATAGAAAAGATTATTTTTTATTCATGCCCTAATATTTGATAATATACTAGCGTAACGGACATGACACCCTTATGAAGTGAACTTCATCAGCACTTCTTAGTTTGAAAATGAAAGAAATATGAATAATAAATGTAATTATGTAACAGCAAAGTACCTTTACTAACACTCTAAAGAAAAATATGTAGATATTATTAGCAGGTATCATTAAATTGATAGCTATAGCCGAAGTGATAATTCTATATTGAATACAATGTTTATCATACCACTACGACACACTGAGAAGACCAAATCTCATTTTTTGTGACAAGAAAACAAGATTTACCAGACCTGTATAAATCCAAGAAGAGCATATTATGGAATGTATTGTATGATAAAGAACATGTACTAGTATTAATGTCAGTTTTAAGATTACAAAAAATGATTTTAAAATTTAATAGCAGTACCTGGATAGCGGTCTTTCATTATCGATTATGTACGAGTTGAAAGGTAATCGGAATGTTTGTAAATAGCTTCTGAGATTTTTTTGTTTCATTCAAAATAACTACAGTATCATCCTGAGTATAATAATCCTTTCATCAAATCTTGGATGTTCTAAATCTTACAATCTTGCTTGCTGACAAATGTGGCTTTATCTAATTTTGTTGTATTGTCCGCGCTGCTTGTGTACAATTGAAGATACATCATTCAAATCGTGATTATGGCTGACCAAAATACTATGATGACATAATTTATTGATCACGCCACATTCTTTCCATGGCCCTTTTGCTTTGTGATACTGCAAAGAAGTGCCACTGTAGATTCATGGATTCATGGATTCATAGAGCTAAATCATGAAACACAGATATCCGAATACAAACTTGCTTTTAAATGTGAGCCCAATTTCCATGCCATCACTGAAGAAGTACATGTACATGTAGAGGTTGGTGAAAGTCAGATACTTTGAAGTAATATCATCAATGATCATGAATTCACAAGTTGGAGTTTTATCATGCTCCAAACTGTCAGTGCAAGAACCTAGGATAATCAAATGTTTGTTCAAACACGAATGATGCAGATTGTGATCGTATGTTGCCAGATCCAGCTGCATCTTATCCTAGTATTATGTGGCATACCGTTAATTCTCAGAAAAATCTACCAGAACAAGAGCTGAACTTTCATCATTCACCAAGTTCTAAAAATAGCTTGAATGACATGCAGATTCTAGGAAATATTACATTCAGCTATCCTCAAACAATTGAGACTAACCTCAGTCTGTGACACTGAGCCTAATATTTTGTTTTTGTAAATGCTACCATTTGCCATATATAAGGCGTCATGTCCGTTCCGCGAATTGTCATGTCCGTTACGCAATTTTTATGAAAATGAGAAGTGGTAAGGGAAAATGATTGCTACACATGGTAGGGGGTTTAATTCTAACATAGAATCTGAATCTGCAGTACCTTTAGACAAATTTTCTGTAAGCTGTGAAAACTTTAAGTGAAAAACGTAACGGACATGACACTGATAATGGTAAAGAAATCACACAAATCTGAAGACAGATTTCTGTAGAATTGATGAATGGCATAAAATTTAACGATTATTTTCTGTTGATTTAAACATTAATCAACTATTCAAAAGTTAAAAGAGACCCCTGGGACCTTGTTTGCTTTTAGTAGAGACAGGAAAGATGAATTGTATAAAAATAACCACATTTTTTACATTTTGCAATATACTATTCTATTTTTTTGATGAAGGAAAAAACTACAAAATTTTATCAATATTGCGATTTTTCTATTGGAAATTAAGACTATATAGATTACATTTTAAGAAAATTTGACTGCTTGAGTGAAATCTGAAACTTCATTTTTTTCTCTAAAGTGAACATTTTCCATGGAATTGCCCACATGTATCTATTGTAGAATAGAAAAGTAGTTGAATGCTTAACTAATACATGTCTTGGCTTTCAGTAAGGGGTTCAGACATTTATCAGGTGCCTTATTACTGTTTGGTCTTTATTATCACTTATTCTAATACACTTTTGGACCAATTACTGTTGTGTTTATTACAAAATGATTTTAATTTTGTTCATGCTTCAGCAAACACGGGACTTTTTGTCAGGGGTTCAAAAAGAGGCTTGCGCCAAAATGCCAGAAATGAGAAATTTGATGATTAGACTTTTGGCTAATCAGCAAATTTCCTCTTGATCTTTTCATTATCTTTGCCATAATTTTCAAAATTTGCTGTCAAATTTCATTTACAAATTTATTTATGCACCTGAATTATATTGTTTTTCTTTTAAACTTCTTTTACCTTAGAATTTTCCTTCATAAATAAGTAAAGAAGAGTTTTTGTCAACCCAAGTAAGAAGATTTGCATTATTAATTGGGAGAATTTGTAATTATTCAAATCCTTTTATTATGTGAAACAATTATGTTATGGTACATGTACCTTTAAAATTATTATGTGAAACAAATTATGTTATGGTACCTACAAAAGACATGAATCCTATTTTCAAGGGGTTATTGAATCCTTCACCAAGTTTAATTATGTGCTTGACAGGACAAACAGGAAAGGATTCATTTCTTTCAATGGCAATGGTGTATTGAGTCAAGTTTGACGGAGCAAGATATGGCAGATCTGGTAAAATGTATTAAAAAGTTGTGAAGCGAGCAAGCAAAATTTCCACTTTTTAATTAGAAATTGAAATTGTGTAATTTTGACAATATTCAGAAAATGATATCATATTTCACTTTCTATGTTTTCTGTTATTTTCCATTCCACTTTTTTCTTGGTCATGATTTTTTTATTTGGGGGGGGGGCACCCCGCGCCCCCACCCATCAGTATGCCACTCTTCAAAGGCACCATAACCTTTGTAGCACACAATGAAAGGATTTGAAAAAAAAAACGTGCTCTCCCATACTTTGGTTAAAAAAAATGTTCTTGCCTAAAGAAGGAATATCAAAAGCTAACAGAGAACATATTTAAAAGGAAAACTAACTGAACTATTCGAGCAAATAAGTACATCTGGAAATGAATTTCGACCGCATAATTTGAAAATTATGGCAAAGATAATGAAAAGATTAAGAGAAAGTCTGCTGATTAGCAAGAAGTCCGACCATCATATTTATCATTTTATGCCATTTGGGCGCAAGCCTCCTTTTTAACCCCAGACAAAAACATTCCGTGTTTAAAATCTTTTAAAATCTGTCCCTTTTTTTTATACGCACTGTATAGCGCATATCACTGTCAAATGCGTCCCTATGCGCTTTATTGGATATTAATACCCTGGCTTTAGCCCCGCAGCCTTTTTACAGCGCGGTGGCGTTTCAAGGAATAAATTCCTGCCAGGTACCCATTTACCTCACCTGGGTTGAGTGCAGCACAATGTGAATAAATTTCTTGCCGAAGGAAATTACGCCATGGCTAGGATTCAAACCCACGACCCTCTGTTTCAAAGTCCGAAGACTAATCCACAACGCTCCATAATAACACTCTTCTCACTTTGTAATGATGTATTCCAGGCCCTATTCATAGTCCAAGGCCTTCAGGAAAAGATCAAAACCAACCAAGAAGACAACCACAAGAAAATCAAACAACTCCGTAATCACATCCAAGTCAAGGAAGAGAAATGGGACAAGGTTTGTATTGGATTGAATTCTAATCTTTCACCCGATTGTTGTCAGATGGTATACCACTCTTCAATGTCTGCAAAATCACGGCAGGAGCAACTGCCAAAAAACAAAACAAAGCAAAACGGCAACTACTAAGTGTCATGTTTCTGTTCTCCCTATTTATGATCCAACCTCTTTAAAGATTCTTAGCAACATCAAATTTCTTTAATCACTTATTTGTTTTAAGAATTCACCAACATTGAAGAATTGCATGTTAGTCTAGCATGTTAACAATGATATAATTACACATATGATGAATATCAAGGCATCATTATAATTCTTTATACATTAAACACAAAATAATAATGTCAAGTCAAAAGAATGAAACTACTCTGAAAAGTGTCAAAAGTGATACATGGGATCAAATAATGGTTCTCAAAATTGAACTACCTTATACAATATAGTAATTTAGTCAAATTTCTTAGAACCACAGAAACTTTTGTGCTTTATTGGTGAAATTTGACTTAGAATAGGCAAATTATACATTGTGTATTGTCTGGACCACAGAATTATATTAACATGGGTGATTATTAGGAGGTTGACTCATGTGGATTTTACTACTGGTGTATACAATATTATAATGTATACATGTACTTCTGAAATTTTTTCTTAATTTTGATTTTTGCCAGGAGCGAAACACCCTCGTTCACCAAGTAGATGCAGCACGGGAAGCAGAGAGGGAGGCTGAGAAGGAAGCAGATAGTGCAGTTGCCCAGCTAGAAAGCTTTGTTAAAGAACATGAAGAAACCGTATGTATTATTGATTAGTTGCTTTTTATGACCACAAATTCATATTTTTGTACATTAAATGCAATTCATTCAAAGAGTCTCTCTTAATCTTGCGATATTGTTTTTATGCTGAATAGCGGGTGCTATGGAAGTAATCATGCATGAAAATGTCTCCTACTTATGGAAGTCCTTGAAGATGAACTTTTTTCTAATTTTCTGTAGTGAGTAACTAGCAACTTTATATCAAGAATGATCTCTAAAAGGAGTTTAATTATTTGTTGAGTCTGTGTTATACAGGGTGACTTTATTGGTGGTTAGATATACAGAAGAATATGCAGATTGAGAAGAATGGGACACCACAAAAAATGTCATTAGGGTTGTTTGGTTGGCCCAAATACGCATTCATAATAATACATAGAACATGATACATTTACCCAAATATGCAAATGGCATTAGATAGGAAATCATCTTTTTTATCAAAATCAACTGTATGTTGGGACAGAATTGCCCCTTAAAGCTGAGCAGCAATAGACCCAGAAGCTTTCCTGTGTCAGATTAATTTACGTAACAGAATTATATTTTTCATAGACAAAGAATATAATAAACAAGGAGAAGAACCTTTATCCTGAACCAACGGATCCTATTCCTCTCACTCTCGTTTACCTTTGTCCCAGTTTCTCAACCTTACTCCTTCAATTCTTTCTCGACAGACATGATGCTGTAAAGAGTGGTAGAAGACATAAACCGCATAACACCTGGCTTTCCCTTTCTCTAATCCTTTCACTTTCTCTAATTATTATTCTCTCACAGACCAAGAATGCCATCAAACAGGAGCAGAAAGCCCTAAAGACTCTCACACCTGAACAGAGAGCTAAGTACCTTGGTGAATTCAACCCGATGGAAATGGTAAAACCCATCAAGGAAGAGAAGGTAGGTTCACTTTACTGCAGATATTTATACTGTATCATTTTAGTAGTTGTGGTATTTTTGTAAATTTCATGAGTTGGCCCTCATGAAAATGTTCACTTTGATAGTATGGCTCATTTAAAGAAGTGAAGGAATCATATAAATCATTAAATTTCAACACAGTTGAACTCCCCACCCTGTACAAAATCAGGATTATCTCTGCAAAATATGAAGCAGAAAGACAATGCCGTATCAAATGAATTCTTTTTGTATAAAATATAATATCTACTTTGCAGTTTGTCTTTTTTAAAACCTTACCCATGTGTTTCATATGAGAATATCTTGTATAGAAATTACAGGTATATATCATGGTTGAGCCCTGTCTTTAGCTCATATCATTTGGCATCAGTTTGAAAGAAACCAAATAATAATGATATTTCTTTGGATAATGCAATTTATTCTGCAATCCATGTTAGTATTGTATCAGTTTTTTCATTTCTCTAGGTCAAAAAGGCACCACAGATATTTTGCCCTGTTGTTTGTTTCTCGAATGTATTTCAAGTAGACACTTAGAGATAGATCATTTCGGAATTTTGAATATTTAGCATTGCAACTATTGCAACAGTAACAAAATCATTCATTCTGGTATGTTTTTGTATGATGTAGATTGCATGTAACTGTATATTGAAAATAAACCAAAATTGTCTTATAGGAAATATGTATCATGTCATTCAATCTATTTTAAATCCATAGCATGTTATTGACATTGGTGAAAATAAGGTACAGTGTATTAGTAGTTCTAGATAGATGGTTGACAAAAAGTATGTTTAACCATAGAAAACTGCAATTAGCATCATTTGCATCATGTTCATGTAACAAAAAATTAGAATGGTACCATATTTTCCATCAATGTCATGAGAGCCATGTCACATTGCTTCTAAAAAAAAATGATTGCATTCACATGCTTCATCAGCCTGAAGAGGTTGAAAAGGAAGAGGAAGAAAAGAAGGAAGAATCGGAACTAGCAGGAGAAAAAGATGAAATTGAAAAAGAAAATGAAAATGATGTTCTTGAAGAGGAGACTGAGGTAAAAGAACAAAAGGAAGAAGAAAAGTTTGAAGAAGATAAGAAAGACCAGGAGGATGAGGCTCCAGAAATGGCAGACCAAAATACTCAGATGGACACATTGATCATGGTAGAACAAGAACAGCAGACATCTAGGATTCAGTCGCGTTTGGTAAGAGCAAACACCAAGTTTGGCTGATATAACATTCATAAAATCTGCAGTTGTTGTGTGTCTTTGGGTGCTCTCATAACATTTGACTTTGTGAGGTTCATTTTGTCAAGTGACTGCTCTTGTCCTTGTAAATTTGTCTTGTTCCAGCAGTGTCATCCAAGGTCATCCATTGAAATAGCTTTTCAGACGGCCAGTAAATATGTACATGCAGTCCATATCTGCAACAGTGTTTTTGTACAATGTATAGGTGTTTTCAATTTTATTCGATGTAAAATGTATTTTTTAAAGTGATTTCTATACCTTGTTTTTATGTTCATGACATAGAGAAGTACAGTACATAAATGAATTAATATTTTGACATACAGCACTGAGAGATGGATAAACTGTTGAACTGTTGAGTGTACTACTAATTTTGCTGTGTTAATGTTTTTACAAATGAGAAGTTATTTTGAGCATGCACTGCACCCATCATTTGCTTTCTAGGGAAAGATCAGCTGGGATACACCAACAAATTTGAAACCTTACCTTAATCTGGTATCCATGTTATCAGAGTCCTAATAATGCATTAATTCTGCCAATTTCTTTTTTTTTCTTTTCTTTTTTTTTTTTGCTCAGCAACATGCAGAGCATTCAGCAACATAGTTTCAAAAAATACGCCTGTACATACATGTATGTCTGCTGCATTTAAACAGCTCTCATTTTAACTGATTTTGCAACCTTAACATTAAATTTGAAAACTACTTGTACATGTGTGGGATGATTGGAGTTGCTTCTATCAAAGAAACCATGCCTCTGGGAGATCTTCAGCAAGATATATCAAGACGCTGCATGAATTGGCATTTCAAATGTTTTATCTGAAAAGTAACAGCCAGATACCTCGGCCAGTCAATATCAAAGAAAGATTTCTGTCCATACAACGTGTCAGATGACAAATATTGGTGAAATGTCTCCTGGTCGAAACCCATTGTAGATTTAAAATGCAAGAAGAGCTGGCCTGCTGTTAATAAATTTATATCCTTACATTGTTTGTAAATTGCAGATTCATTATCTACATCAAGGTTGTGAAAACAAGCTAAATGATGTAGTGAACAGAAAGAACAATGGATACCTAGTTAACGTGATAGCCTTCTCATTTTAGCCTAATCTTTCTGGCCTGTACATAATTTTGAAACACAGAAGTGGACAAAATTTATACCTTTTCTTTCCGTATTTAGTTCAAGTTTGTTTTCCAAAATAAGCTGGAAGAATGCTCATTTTCTGAAGCATGTAGATTTTGAAAGTAGAGAGTAGTTATATGTTTTCTTTTGTTTTTTTGCTGATGTGGCTTAAATTACTAAGATAAAATGGTGTTCAGAATGCTTACGTTTGAAGTGCTGTAAAAATGAAATGCGTGAAAGAATACATTTTTCTTGACAAGGTATCATGACAATTTTTATTGTATTTCTAATTTTCAATTTTTTCAAGTATAATGGATATGTTTTTGTACAGCATATTTTTCTGTACAGCATATCTTTTATCATTATATAGTTTTTTTTTAATATCCATAGATGATAAGCAGATGGATGTGAAATGTAACTTGAAGCTTCATTCATGTAAAGAGGAGTGTATGTATTTTATCTTTGAGTTGCATAATGTACGTACATAGGATTTTTTTTTCAATTTTGTCCTTTTATAAAAGTTTGTTTTCCATATAGGCCTCATTAAACATTATATGGTGGTTTTAAGTATATTATACCATCTCTTCCTCTCTTTCATAATCTCTGACCTTTTGACAACAATCTGACAATTTGACAACTTTCATGTATAAATGCATACTTGTACAATATCCACCATAGAACCCAGAACACATGGAGCTGTTCATGAAGCTCCAATCCACCGGCCGATTGAGAAAGATGCCCACCATTTTGCAGGAGGAGCTGGCGGCTGCCACCGAAGGCAATCACAAACTCCAACAAGCACTTCTCAAGGTTACCTCTGAAGTTGCCGATGATGTAGGGGTGGGTGGTGGTATCTTGGAGTCAGCAGGTTCCGCGGGGAGAATAGATGATGGAGAGGGAAATGTTCCTAGTATTCCACCACTTCCTCTGGATGATTTCCTAATGGTTGAACCATCCATAGAAAGCGGTATCTCAGTGGTGAGCGAGAGTGTCGCCAATGTGAAAGCAAATATGTCCCCAGATGCTACCAATACTAACCAACAGCATCCCTTTGTATTGCAATTGGTCTAAAAAATGTTGGTTTAATTGTGAAAGTGATTGCTTGCTTGCTGAATTTCTAATTTATGTGTCTTTGTCAAACCTCCCCCAGCAACCGCTCGTATACTTGAAGATGGACGTCCTGTATCAAGCTTGGTCTCCCTTGAATCCCCATTGAAACATGTATCATAGGACCCTATAAAAAAATAACCACTAGTTTCAATCAAAATCCCTTTGTTATGGTCTTTGTATACGAGTATCACAGTAACAATATTCTCTTTAAAGTAGACAAGTTGGAGTCAGAGGTGCATCAGTCATGTAGGCTTTTCACATAAACCTTCCTCTTTAACATTCATGGTTTGACATGATTTGGATTTGGTTGTGGACAGCAAAGTGTTGATTGATTTAAGGAATTCAGAAAAGAAATTCTTTAGGGCAACATTTCATGGAGCATCTTGTAGATGTTTTTCTCTGCCTTTTTCTCTTCTGTTGAAGTTGCTGGATTCTTCACACTAAGGGCAAATTTGTTATTGAAAAATTGAATTTGAAATTAATGAGAAGATGCTTCCTGCCCCCCCCCCCTTCCTCTCCCATGCATGAATCTTCATATTGCCAGACAAGCTGTTGATGAAAAGAGGGGAATAATTAATAATTTTCATTACATGTTGTGTCTTTGCTAACATCTGCTTATTAAAATCTTCTGGAAAGAGAGATTTTAAGTACTTGCTTTGCTTGTAACCTGTTAAAAGAATACTTCTTGCTGAAATGGTTGAAACCTGTGTTTTTTAGTGTCACCTGCAAGTACATGTTTGTTTATAATGTGTCTAATGCTTCCTTGCGAAATATTCTTCTTTGATAATAATGTAGGTGCTTTGACCAGATATTCAGGTGTGACCATTTTCAAAATCCGTCGGCTAATTCTAGATATCCTGGTTTTGTTGCTTTTGAACTAAACCAAAATATCTTCGCCTTTTTTTTAATGAATTCTCTATGGACTTTTCTCTATAAATTCTCTCACTATTTTCTTTTGCCGTATTTATTCTTTTATCCTACATGCAGTAACCTTTGCATAAAGGATACCAGAGTATTTGCCTGCTTTTGATAAGTATTTTGCTTTACATGAGGTTCTTGAATTTCTGTTTGCTTTTTAGGATAAGATATTGAAATTCAAGATGATTCAAAGAAACTTGTTTAAAATTCTCTTTTCCTGAAACCGAAAATTATTATAATCTGTAAAGAGATAGATATCTAGTGTTAACATAATTCTGAGTTTGATTTGCCATATGTATTTTCTGAATAATATACTGAAAAAAATCATGTTTCAACTCTTACGTATAGATTGTTGTTTTATTACAAAGGAAATCTTATTTCAAAACCATGCAGTGTAATTTAATATAAGTATTGGTTTTAAACAAAGGTAATATCTTGGCCATATTCTACTGTTAGTTTTGGTTGGTATGATATGTTTGCTGTACACATTTAGTAATATTGTTCTGCTTTTTTTTACTTTTACTTGAATGTAAAAACAAATAAGTATGTGGTTAGTCTTTAATGTGAATATCTAAAGGCGACCGCACACCTTATGATTGGTCTGCAACCCGATTTTAGAATAAAATGTATTAAAATTTGATGCTAATATTGAGACTTGGAATATCTTACTGTGTAATGTTCTAAATCATCGTACGCATACCTATGCTCAAATCTGTGACTATGCTATCATCCTTCTTAGAATAAAAGCGAATTCAAAATCTAGTCGTAATGACGTCATAGCAGTCGTACGGTTGGCTACGATTTGAAACTAATTTCGCCTTTACTCCAAAATAAAGGCTTGCAATCTTTCAAAATGGTTATATTAGTATTCCTTCAATTATTTTTAACCTCAAATAAAATATGTTCCATTCACATTTTCAATGAGCAAAATGCGATTTGTTCCAAAATCGGATCGCGAACAGTCGTAAGGTGTGCGATGGCCTTAAAAGATAAAACATCTCTTTAAAAGCAAATGTTAAGGTGAGAAAATCAACATTGTTAGGTCACTTTTGAAAATAAATAATTCAACAAAGTGGGACCTTTTTTCTTTCATCCCTGATAAAAACCTAAGAAGAAGCCAGTATCTCGAGCAACTCAGAAAACTCCACAGCGAAAGTTACCCCCAAAGCATGCTAAGAAACCAAACAGCCAGCGACAACAGGCTGGTACTCGACCAAAACCCAAGGAAGAGTCTGAAATTAAACACCCAGTATCGCCAACTGAAAATATAGCCATGGATAATAACAATGAAGATGAGGTTATGGAAGAGCTTGATTTTGAGGATGATGATGAATACGATGAAGATAACATGGATGGTATCCAACTGGCCAATCATTTTGAAAAGCTCTTGGCCAGTGGCTTGGTAAGAGTGGTCATCATCTCTACATTTTGGCTAACAATCGCTTGAGTTAGCATGTTCTACTAGTGGTGATGGAACTAAAGTTGTTGCTTTAACATATACTTATATCAACAGATGACAAAAAAGAATAATTTAACATATTAATGGGTATTGCATGATGGAATATCTGTGACAATACGAATCAAAATAGAGTCCCATATTCTAAACTCCTAGTTTGCCATGGTATAAGTCAGCTCATGGGGAACCATTTATGTCTGATATTGGCTTTACTAAATGTTTCCATTTTTGTTGTGCTTTTTTAAAAATCAAATCTTGAGTGTGAAATAAACCTTTAATATTCAGTTTTGATATATTTAGTTCCAATTTTTCTCATAAATAGCTCTTTCAGTTAATTATCAATGTTGCATTTGGCTGATTTTATACCATAGTTTAAGATAGAATGGAGGCTAGAATATGGGCCATATTTTTTTTTTGGTAAACACTATCTAATATGCTTTCCATTATTCCACTTACCTTCTGCTTGATAACCTGACTCATTTCTCCATCTGCTTTAATAATCAAAGACAATGTCACCTTTCTAGTATTCATTGCTTAAACAAGGGAAAAAAAGCTTTGCTGTACAGTTTACATACTAAATTCAGATTTGAGGAGATTAAAAAATATATATATATATATCATCACTGAATTTCAACGACAGATTTGCTTTCAGCCAATAAGATCCAAGTATTTGAGTTCATTTAGCTAATAACTACATTAGATAGTGAAAATCAATAATGAGTTCATTCACATAAATGAAAACGTCCAGTTATAAGCACCAAATAAATATAAACGTTTGTTTTATCAATTTATTCTGTCATGATTAGGTGAATTGTTTATTGTCAAATAAATTGAAATACTTTAAGTTTGAGAGAGCATTCTGAATTTTGAATTTAATATGTAGTTTCAAAGATTCCAAAGCTAAATCCAGAAGAAATCACTGATTCAGCTGGATTTGTGTTTCAATAGCTTCTTTGTCTTTTTCATCCTTTTTTCCATTAAAATAATTTAAAGAAAAAGCCTTAGAAAAAGTAATCATAGAGTCCATGTTGCATAATTATATGTGTTGAATCCAAACAGTTTCAATGAAAGTCCATATAAATAAAAAAGTCATGGCCACATTACACATAATTTACGTCTTCTGCATCCTGTACAAGATTTTTTTTCGCATTGGCAGAAAACCAAAGTTAGTTTTTAAATGTCCAAAAATTAATTTTGCATATTACAAACCACAATGCAAATGAACTTGCATTGAGTTAGCACTTTATGATCACCAATCTATTATTTGAACCTGTCAGAATTAATATGCATCCATGCAAGATTTTTTTATCAAGAGACCTTACTTCTTGTTTTCCCAAAATTTTGTTCAAGATTTCTTCTAGCTGATAATGAAATAAGACTTGCCTTCAAAGGTTTTACATTTCCATAAAGTTTTCATTAGACTCAAATTGACCTCGCCTGTAGCTTAGTTGATAATGAAGATCTAATGTAGGAAATAAATGTTATCTCCATCAAGGCTTGCCCATATTATTTAACTAACTTTATTGGCATTCCTTTTTCTTCCCCTCATTGAAGATGTTATTTAAACTCCGGAACTTTTGTTCAAATCCAGGACTGAGAGGGATCATCGCAGTGACTGAAATGTAAAGAAATGTTATCTGTTTCTTTCAGATATAACTTCACTATGAAATAGAACAAATGTACATGTACTACACCCTATTTAGATAGAACTACATGTTCACTTTCAGATTTTTATTTTTAATTTCACTTGCAGAAGAATTAGGTATATAAAAATGCTTGAAATTTATATTTTTTATATATATATATATATATATATATCTCTGTAACATCTTTGCTTCTTCTGTGAATTGTTTCCAAATTTAACTTTCTGAATTTTCATTGATTTCATTACAATTTCTGATTATTTCCACCTTATGGATGGGGTAGTAATACCTCTCCACTGAACTCCACTTTATTTTACTGGGCCCCCATGAAGATTTTGTATGCTTTGTTTATTTGAAAAGTTCATTCATTTATTTGTCTTCATTGATTGTATTAATGTTTGCCTTCTTAACACATCAAGCTTTTCGGAGAAAATTATGAATGCTTGCTATTTAATGTGTGCACTCACATCACTACTAATCTGTAAATTCTGCAGTATACATTATTATACATTATATCTTCGTGAGTTTTTTATATAAAATTTAAAAAAATTCAAATTAAGACAATTGATTTTCTGTTAAGGTTATTTTAAATGACAATCTCAAGTAAACAGAAAACAGCAAGAGAAAGGAAAGGCTTCCTTTTCATTGATATATGTGGCTCCCACTCTCAAAACTCACAAAAAGTTGCCCAAAATATTTTTTTTAGTATTCCTGCAGTTGATAACACAGATCAAAGGCTTTAAAATAACTTTTCAAATTTTTTATACGAAAACCCCTACAACTACAATGAAATTGATCAGTATAGTAGAATACCCAGAAGAGATTCAAAGTACCAATTATGAGTACAATGTAAAACTCTCAGTGGTCTAAAAGAATAACTGAAAAACTGTTGAATCATTTATGGCTGTATTGGACAACTTTATCTTTCAGTAGGAGGTACATATTGGGCAAAAAATTTACTCTATCAGATAGATCAATATTCTATGCCAAAATTATTGTTGCTGTTTTTTTTTTTTGGGGGGGCCAATTACATAAAATATTGCCTAGTAACCTTTTGTTGGTCTTGAGCTCGACAATCATGCTAACTTTTATGTGCTGTAAATATCCATGCATACAAACAAAAATAGCTTTTGCAGGTGTAGAGTATTTTTTTGTATATGGTACATTTATAAATGTTTGACACGATGTTGCATGTTTACACACACATAGACTGCACACCTCTACATGTTTTGCATTGATAAGTCATAACAATTGAGCTGTTGAATGTATGTCATTTGTTTCTTGTAGGGAAATTGTGATAAGTGTTGCTTAATCCTTGTATATGTATTTGCTCCTTTCATTTCATGCAATTGATGACTGTTTTAAATATAAAATTGGTGTTATTCATTGCATTGATTCTCAGCTTAATTATGTTGAAGATGAAGTAGAGGAAAAATGACATTGACAATTGATTGAAACCCTTTGTCCACTCATGAGGTAAGAAAATGTAAGAAAATATGAACTGAGTTATTTTGTATAAATTTGACTATATTTGGTAGTGAATCATTTGAATTATTTGTATAATCTGCTCATATACAAATATATCATTCAGTTAATCAGGATTCTATTGACAGGTTTGTAATGAATCAAAACCAATAAAATGAGTTGTCTTTCTAGACAATATGAGAGAAAAAAATAAAATGGATATACTTCTATGATATACTCTCTTATAGGATGGGGAGGATGAGTTAGACCGCCCTCTATCTGCAAGCAGTCACCACAGCCAGCAATCTCTTTATGAGAAGTTCCGTGCCCAGCTTGAGCAACGTAAACAGGAGATAGTGGAACGAAGGTCACGGGCCACGTCCATGCATGGCTCACTGCTCAGCGCTAAAAGTGGCAGCTATCGGGATCAAGCCCCCAGTAGGGACTCATCGGCTGTGTTGACACCCCAAGGGGATATACAGTTCCCTGATGAAGGTATGTATGCGGTAGACCTTTCAAAGTATTGAGTCTACATGATCGATCTGCCATTTACTCCTGCAACAATGAACCTTTCCTTAAAACCTTATTCGGGTTAAGGGCTACGACCTTGATAGAGATTTTGATTCCAATTGGAGTGAATGTCACAGGAGCATGTGCCATTGATTTTATATAATGTAGAAGTTAAAATGGATTTGCTTTTGATGGTAAACGATATTTTTGGTGAAGTAAAATCACACAAAAATGTGTCTCTTCCTAGTTCATCATTTACATGGACATGTTTGCACATTAATTTTGGGGTTCAAGATCAGGATTTTATACAATACTTTTTACAGCTTCTGTAATAATTGCCATATACATGTATATCATTTGAGAATTCTGCCCATTAAGAAAGCTTTTGATTGCAGCAGAAAATGAGCTCATATATCATTCTTAAATCTAATGTTCAATCTGCGCTCCTACTTTTCCATGCTTACCAAATCTGGATTTAATACAACTATATGGGATACAAAATATGATAATAATAGAGTACGAAGACCCAGGTGAGGTTCTAAAATCTTCAGCTGAGAGCTCCACCCGTCCCCACCCTCAGCGTGAGCAGCAGAGTGCTGCTATAAGCCATCAGGACCAGATGAGCCAAGCAAGGTTGAGTACAGCAGGGTATCAGGGGCGTGTCAGCTCACACCTCGTCAGCAGGGCGCCCTCTGTGTCGGAAAGTGGTGTCTCCATGTTGGAGACGGATGAAGAAGGGGGTTACTCTGCGGACGAAGAAGAAGCAGTGGCTGAAGCATTGCCTAGATTCATAGCGACGGCCACAAGCGCCAAGCTCTTTGATGGTACGATGAGAGCGCACATTGTGTTACACATCACCAAACTAACTTTTCTTGATGCACCCAACTTTGCTGTGAATAATTAACAAATAGACACACATTTTGTACCTCTTTAGACCATATCCAACAGTGGCAAAACATGCTAGTATTTACAGTTGTCTAAAGTTAAATGATGTATTGCAACTCGATGTGATAGCTCAATGTTTAATACAGACACAAAGAAGTATTGGATTTTGACTCATAAATTTTTTTGGACCAATATGTTTGAGTAATGGATAAAACTTTACATTTAAGTAAATGTATTTAAATCTAGTTCCATAAACACCAATTCTTCTGTCAGGTCTACAGTTCAGAAAATTTGCACCCACTTTTTGATTATTTCCTTTAGAGAGGGGAATATTTGTTTCATTTTACTTGCTTTTTAATTTTCAAGTGGAAATCAGGTATTTCTTTTAGTTGAAAGGATTTATTTGTTTTAAAAGAAAAAGTGTACAATGCAATCATAAAAAGCTAAATTCCAATTATCCCTTTAGCAATACCTGAAAAGTAGTTGGTAGTAGAAAAAAAAGTAAAACCAGGATGTTATTGGGCAATTCCACAGGTTGGTGGACATGAGCTTAAAAATTCAAATTCAATATTTTCTTGAATTTTTTAATACTTTAAGTCCTTCATACATGATAGTTTCAGGAACAAGAAATAAAAAGTTTATTTTCATATGTATATTTTGGAAAAAAATAGTCAAAAGTTGTGTCTTCCATTTTGTACCAAAATACAAGAAAAATAGTGAAAAATGAAATATGCCTTATTACCATTTTGTTATTGCAACTACATACCACTTTATATATTTCTGAAGTTTAGAAGGGTCAAATTACTTAAAATACACAACAGCTTTTTAAGTAAATTTGTAGTACTCATTCAAAACTGAATATTGCAACCTGTTGAGGTGATGTAACGTGAGTAACCGAAAAACTGACTTTGTTTTCTGAGAGAAAAATTCTTCACAGTTAATTGGTGGGATTTTAAATTCTCTTCCTTCAAACAATCTTTGACACAGTGATGACTATCAAAATCATTAAAAAGTACAATTTTTTTATAAAAATGATGAAGAAAAACTGTAACGTGAGTAACTTTGTAACGTGAGTAACCATCATGTAATGTCAGTAACCAGTAAAAATTATTCAGTTAGGTAACATTTTCTGTGGGATGTCAAGTTTTAAGTCTCTTGGTGAGTTGTGAAGTTATTTTTGATTAATTAAAAGCAAAATGAGGGTACACCTCTTTGATGTGACTCTTTGTTCATCAAAATATCAGTAGTCATACAATCACACAAAAAATGAATATTAGTAGAAGTATTCACAATGCGAGAGTGCATTAGTAAGGCTTGGTTTTGATTAACCAAACTTCCGAGTGTTCGAAGAGTGTTCGAACAACACATTGAATGCCCTTTATACCTGTAACCCTATCTAGACCGGGGTATTTTGGGAGTTGATATGGCCCGGGGGGGGTGGGGGCCTCCCAGGCCCTTCTTGAGATCTCGGCCATTGGCTGCACGATCACGCCGAAAATTTGCGTGCAGGTTGTCTTGGACATAATCTACAATACTATACAGTAATTTATTTCATGCAAATTGGTACTAAGCGATTATGCTAATTTATGCATAATTAGTAAGCGAAATCATACTTTCCCTCCTACACCCTAATAAAGCTCCAATTGTTCCAATTTTTGGTATAAAATCTCTTTTTGATGTTCCTAGCAATAAATTTTACACACATTATTGAATTTTTAATGACATGTGTGTTGTTAACCATACATGGACAAAATGTAACGTGAGTAACCGTAACGTGAGTAACCACATTATCTGCACCCCAAGTAAAAACCATGTGTTCTTTATTTTTTTAATTATATACAAACTTTGTCTCCCTAATATACTTCTTTGAAATGGATATAATCAACTTACATAAAAGCCTTGCATGAGGAGACTTTTCACTTATGTCGACTTTTCATTTAATGCATGTCCAAATCATGTAACGTGAGTAACCGACACATTCCAAAGATTTGCCAGGAGCATAATAAAATTTCCCAAGTTTTGTTTTTATACAAAGGATAGTCAGACTCTGTACTTTGTTGTGATAAGAAGATGTTTAGTTCCTATCAATAATAATGGAGTTACAGGTCCAAGTATGAGTCAAGGTGTCTCCAAATGTAACGTGAGTAACCGTGGAATAGCCCTATTTCTTTCCTGTAAACATTGAGTTAAATGATAAACCATGAAGAGTCAAAATAGGCTGGATGTTTTTATGTGTCCACTTGGATAAGATACATTAATTCTGTAGACTTTAGATAGTGTATCACATATGAAATAAACATGATATCATTGCACACAGGTGCATTGACCAAATTGCTGTGCATTTTGCACACCTACATGTAGAAGGCAAGCATTTAATTCCCCCAGTATAACCCAAATTGCCATTGCTTATTTAGAAATGAATAGACAGTAATTTTCAAAAAATCATGTTTGAAACATTAAAGTTGATTATATGACACTTAAAAAGTCAGTTTCACAAGTTTGTCATTTTACTACTGACAATGTTAAATGAGTTTTAAAACATTTGAAGGATCTTAATTTTGAAATAGTTTGTTGTTCTTCACTTCTTGACTCACAATTTTGTTTTATATCGATTTCTATAAATTGAAAGATTGATGTGTGCACTGTGAATTACACCTTGTGATCTTTACATAATACATTGTGTTTCATGGCAGGGTGCAACATAAGCACTTGCCCGATTGCCCAGGACAAGTAAAAGTTAGAGTTGGGCAAGTGTTTTGAAGTAAAGACCAAAACTGCGTTCCCGAAATGGGCAAGTAAATTTCTCACAGTAGAATGACCAAATTTAGGGTCGATATTATGTGATATTGACCCTAATTTTGGTCATGGCAAGATAAAATCACTTTGGAAAAAGAAATGCAATATCAGTTCGTGTCAAAAGAGAGAAAAAGGTCGATAGTTTGAATAACTGCAAAACTTTCCTATGAAGAGGTAAAACTTTTTATTTCAAGGATTTTTGGGGCAAGTGGAATAGATTTTGGGGCAAGTATATTCCAACTCTACTTGCCTGACTGAAAGTGCTTCTAAAAATTTATGTAGCACCCTGCATGGTAATATAGTAGTTGTAAACTATCATATAGGGTTAAGAATTAAGGTAAAGGTAGCTTTAAATTTCAGTATCTAAGATATTAATCAACCGATGCTTAGTTATTAGTAAAGTTTATAGTTTGTTAGTGAGAAATTTCATTTTTCATTAGCAGCATCACCATGTTTTAATACTTATAAGTTTATGTGGGACAGATGTTTCTTATTCTTCAACAAATATGCATATAATAGTTCTTTAAAAAATAACCTTGATGTATGCATTAAAAGTACACATATCTGAAAAATTCATGAAAGTAACTGTGGTAAAGAGGCCTGTTGTCAACTTATATTTGTTTGAAATGCTAATTCATTGCCGTATGCAGAGGAGAAATAGGCTAGGCAAAGAGGCAGTTGCACACCAGAGATATCAAAACTGTATTATTTGAAAATTTTCATGAGAATCCAATTATAGTGTGCACCAGATCCTTTGCAACCTATGATGCAAAAAAGAGTCGAGACATTGTTAATGAAGACGTATTAAGGGGTTGTAGTCAGACTTATTCAACATTGGAACCTTATAGGCTTGTTTCTTTTTTAAATTCAGATGCCGTCTGCCATATGACTCTTTGGTATCCTTTCTCCAAATTTAATTTTACTCACTCATCCTTGATTTTATAGCAGTCAAATAAAGTATATCAGATGAAAGAAGAGATTGAAAGCTTCATAGTGATATGCTATTTGTCATTTATATTTGTGATTAAGCTATGATACATGAAAATCATTGATCATCATTTTTTTCTTCTGTTCTGGAACGCGCTGTATATAGTGTTGAACTATATTTATTTTCATAACTTTATCTTTTCAGTTGATAAGCTGGATATGGCTACCTCTCCCGTTGCATATTCAACAGTCAGCAAATCTTCAAGGTAAATATCTCTTTCTTTAAGTTCATTTTCATCTGCTTTCAATAAAATAAGTTTCTAGCATTTCATATTACCCTATGGTACTAATACTATACTGAAACCAATTATGCTTGAGATTCCTTAACCATGAATTTGTGTCTAAAATGTTAGCATAAATCCAAGTGTGAATATTATTGACTAATATATTTAATAGTCTTATGCAATAGTGAAGTGACGATTATATAATTGGATTAATTCTTAATGAAAATTATGATTTCGTCATTAAATCAGATTTATTGTTTTTGTTAGTAATGTCATTATTTTTCTTAATATCGGCCCTCCCATCACTTATCTTATGACTGCAGTTATTGTATAAAAAGGGAGCTGTAGATCAAAAATATATTCAGAAATGTTCTTCCTATTCCATGCTGAAAAAGTGAAAAAAAAAATCTGAGATACCCTACTCTCTATACCTTTTAACTTTTCTCTTTTCCATCTCATCTGAAATCCCATAATCGCTCAACACGGTTTCTATGATATGATCTTTCAATTTATCAAATTTTGAATTAAGAACTTTAGAATAAAAAATCAGTTGATTTTACAAAATATGGGTTCTGAATTTTGTTTGCAATTGATGTTTTCTGACCTTGATGTGTATACAGGCAATCCATAGAGTCAATAGCTGATCATCCAGTTGTACAGGATTACCTGAAAACATATCAACATATCACAGACTTCAAGGAAAACGTCATGAAACTTGTCTATGACAAAGGTAAGGATAAAACATTTCTTGTGTGATATGTTTGCTATTCAATAATGGATACATAACTATACCTCATGTACTTTGAGCCATTCAGCACCTATTATTTGTGTTCTTATATTATCTTTAAATCTTGTCTACTACTGCTGATCATGCGTTAATCACTTCTATTACTGAGTTTAATGGTCTCTCATAGTTTGTCAACATGTATAATAATAATAATTAGCAATATGATATTTTCTGACAGTACAGTATTAATTTATTTGATTGACAAATGACAGCAACGTTCTTCTTTGCTGTAAGTCTTGTCATTAGAGTGCTTGAAATATAACAACCAAAATTGATTGAAATTAAACCTGGGATTGTAATTTCAGAGGAAAGAGAGAAAAACAATCTATTTGTCCCTCATAATGGAATCAAACTGTAGAGCGAGGGTAATCATGACTATCAGAATATATTGTAAAGTGCCACAAAAATGTGTGACTGTGTCCTATTACCCCCTTTCGATCCACCTTGTAAGATTTTAACATTTGTTGTAATTAACATTTTGACAGCATTTCCAAGAAATTCCTCCTTTTTTTGTTTTGTTTTAGAATTTGGAGCTGCATTAGAACAGTTAGCTGAAATCAAGACACTGCAGTTTGACCGGGATAGCAATGTTCAAAGTCAAGTCTCACACATGACATATAATGTAGAAACTTGTAAGTATATATTTACATGTATGTGTAATCATGTGAAACCAATTTCAGATATTTCATTGTGACATGAGTTTGACACAATAAAACAGCAACAAATAATACATGTATTTGATCTTGTGTGAAAGTGGGTTTATGGTTAGCGCTAATGGGTAATTCCATCCTAGAAAAATTGGCCATTTTTGTTACACTTTTCAACCGGCTGTCTACACAATTAGGAACTTATATTTGTTTTGTGGTAATAATAAAGTACTATGGTCTAGTCATGTAAAAATATGACAACCAACAAAAATATGTTGTTTATGGGTAAATTAGAGGTGAAAACGTTGTGTGTCATACGAGACATTTCTGAGTCCCTTATGACACACAACATTTTCACCTTCAATTCAGCCGTGACAACACTTTTTTTGTCGTTTATTAGTTTTTCATGTGACTGCCACCTATAGATTTATCACTGATGAAAAATTAAAATTTATTGCACAAGCATTCAGCTAAGAGACTAGAAATTGTTGTCAAAATGTCCGGTATGACACATATGGAATTGCCCTAATTATCATTGAAATGTATGTTTACCTTGTTCTTTTATTTGATTATTGATAAAGAATGTACATTGAAAATGCACAATTTTGTATTTTTTTGTTTAAAATTAAAACTATCATAGCACTATCACAGCACCTATCACACTGTACCCTGCTACAGAAGATGTGTTGGACCTATGTCGAATTCCTTATATGCTTACTATATTTCCTTTATTCTCACAAACTTTGATATATACTATGTACTGATTCACTATTCATCACTTTGGATGATTCCAGTCCGTCTATCTCAGTGTTGCTGATACATGCATTCATGTGTCTCTTTATAGTTCTCAAAGAGATCATCTCTGTCTTTGGAACAGTCATGACAACACCTGAACCAGTAAGTATGGTATTCACCAATTGTTGAAACAATTCATTTCATTTTGTTATTTTGAATTGATCATTTAGTTAAAATATAAACAGGACATTAATTATTCATTTTAATTTATGTTAGGTAAATAAGCAGATTAACATCCTTGGTAGGGGTTTTATGCCTTGGAGCCCTAATTTGGGGGAATCATGGTCAAAGGTTATAGAGGTCAGTTTATGGGTGTAAAGGATTCTTTCTCACAATAATTGAAGATGATAGAACAAGTTCAATCTTGGATGGCTCATATATGCATATGAGATTGATAATGATCTGATGATATTTTAGGGTCATGGGGCCTAATTTATATCTCAAGTGATTACTTCTCTTCTGATCCTAGCATTCAGTTTCAAATACTGAAGCCATGAGAAAGGGAAGAATTTTCCATTAGATACAATGTTATGGCTGACATTTTGTTTTCATTCCTTAACTTGTAACATTTTTAGATACAACCTGTGTAATTCTTTACCCCAGAATCATTTGTGCTTATCCCTCATATCAACTTTAATTTTCCTTCAAAGTTTTTTGTATATTCCATTTTTATTTTATGTATTATTGTTTGTTTATATGTTACTGTGTATAATTAAGTTTTTTTTATTCATTTGACAATATCTATTGTATATTTTGATGAGATGTACAAATAAAGCACTCTGATTTGAATTAGTCACACCCAAATCAGTATTATACCTCACCACTGATAACCCTTCCCAATCCTCTCATCCTTTATATACCTACCATCTTCTAGGAAGCGGCAATATCATCCTTAATGGTATCTAGAGCAGATACTGGCAAGTCAAGAATGGGAGGTCTAGGGTTCCAACTGCAGTCAGCAGCTGAAGCTATACAAGAAGGTGTCCAGGAAGGTCTGGAGAGGGAAATGACTGATATGACCTTTCAATCCAGTGAGAGAATCAAAGAGATTCAGGAAAATTATGATAGACTGTGAGTATAATACTAACCCTGCAAAAGCATGTTGCATGTACAATATCTCATAATGTTGCTTAAAAATTGGAAATTCATTGTGTTTTGGCAATTATTTTATTGTTTGTTTTTTATTCACCTTGCAAATGCACTCTGTACCTGTATGTCAGAAAGTGAACATTTCTGCAGTTGTCCCATTACAATATTCTAACAACAACTACCTTGAAATTTTGAACATGTACAGTAATGACACAATAGTCCAATTTAGATAGATCAGTATTTGTTCACATTTTGCTTGTCTCTTGATGTTTGGAATGTACATGTTTCTGTAAGGATATTTGAATTTGAAAGTCAATCTTGTTATCTCCTTGAAATGTTAGGAAACAAGAGGCAAGTAAACAGCAGATGGACTATGAAGACAAACTCAAGTAAGTTTAATTGTCTTGATTTAATTTGATTGTATTTGAAATTTATGTTTATAAATCAGAGTTGCTAATTTTCCGGATTTTTCCGGAATTCCGTATTTTTTCCTTTGCTGAAAAATATTCCGGGAAAAAAAATCGATTGTCAAAGTGAAATCCGTAAAAATTTCCCCTCCAAAACTTGTCACGGAGTTCGCTACGGAGAGCGCAATTTCAATTTTGGATGGCCAATTTGCGCAGATGGAAAATTATTAGCGTTGTGCGCAGCATGAAGTTTAGCTGGTACTGTACTTGCACGGTACGCGCGAGCAATGCATTGTAGCAGTTGCAAACGCCGCTCTATACCCTGCAGGGATACGGGTGTCAGCGCTATCCCAGTCGGGCGATCGCCCGGTAGAACCGCTCGAAGCACGGCCCGGTGTGGCTGCAATTGCCTGCTGCTGCGTGAGTGATTGGTTGTCTGCCGCGGGATTTCAGCTGAAAACCTATTTGCTACCATGAAATATGTGATCTCTGGTGCGTATTCATCAATTCATATGTGTGAACTATCCATCATTTTGATAGAAATTGTGATTTATGGATTTTCAATAGTATAGGATTGTCTTGTTGATGAGTACAGTGAGTGAAAAAGGGCACCCCAGCTGCTACATACACCCGTCCCGAGTCGCATCCATTGGCCGCAGCATGCAGGTTAACCCGTACCGTAATGAGTACGGGTTACATGATTTTTTTTTGTTTTTGAGCACCTTTCTTGCCTATGATATGAAGTTTATTATGTCATTAATTATTTGTTATGTACTACTGTAGATTAATGATTTCAGCCCTCTAAAGAATAAGAAAACGTTCCAGCTTCAGGGGGCTTCGCCCTTGACCCCGCCAGGGGCCCTGGTCGGGCCCCTGGACCCCGGCCTGGGTTTTCAGGATTTTTTTGAGCTATCAGTTAGCATCTCTGATAAATACATCAATATATTTTTAGCTGAGTTTTGAATTAACATACTGATGTCAATATACTGGGATGTCAAGTGCAACTCCCATTCCAGTTTAACTTTTTTTTTAACAATCCCAAAATGAGATAGAATGCGTTTCAAAGTACTTTTTTTTTATTGATGTTCCCATGTGATTACTTTTGTGTGCAGTAATAACACTGTGATGATGATGGAGATGCAGAACACTATACAGGATCTACAGCAGGAACTTCAAGCTTTAGGAGGAAGCAAAGCGATGTCCTCACCATCCAGGGTCTCCACAGCAACGGCTAACAGAGATCTCCAGGTGGAGCCTACTATTATATTCTCCAGGTCAGATTCGGAGAGGAATCAAAGAGCCCTCAAGAGGGGGATCAGTGCACAAAAGGTAAGAATATGCTTATTGAATTCATTTTGAGGAATTAAAACATGCCAGGGGTGTCATGCAATAGTTTCGCTCTTTAGTTAATCTTAAAACCCATCTCCCCCCCCCCCCCTTACACTCCATAGATAATTTCGGTTAATTCAAACCTGGTTTTATTTTGGTAAATCTCTCCAAATTTGTATATCACTATTGCAATGCTTGATTTGCATGTTGGATGATACTGAAATATAATTCCCATTATTGACCATGTTCTAAAGTTGTTGCTGGGTTTTGCTGAAAGGAGCAGAAGATAGAAGTTGCTATAAATGCTTTTTTTTGTTTGTATCATTATTCATCTTGGAGAAAAAACATATGGCATTTTTCTTTTTCTATCCCGGAGCAACAGAATTTTAAAAATTATTCAAAAAGAAAAAAAAATAATAAGTAGTTTTTCATACACATCCAAACTCTAAATTCAAGAGTGTAATGCAGATATGAAGAAGAGTGAAGATACTTTGCAAAAATTTATTTTATTTATTCACTATTCATTACTGTAGCAGATTATCTGGTCAAAATTGCAATACTTGTAGACTTTGAGCAGAAATACAGCATATAATTTTTTGTTTGTTGCACTTGAATGATAGTCAGGACACCCCATCATGACCATTAAGATTGATGATAATAAAGATTGTTATCATTTCTCCAAACAGGTGTCAGCAGAGCAGTATAATGAAGCAGTAAGAGCAATGGAACAGTACACCGTTCTGCCTGCAAAGAGGCTTGTTCATATTGTTCGGAAATACTCACATCATACAGAGATGAAAAAAATTGAAGGTAACTCATTGACCATGACTTTTTTTTACCATTCATGTACCAAGCCTTATCCTCTTAGATTTTCTAACTTAAAAAATCTAGTACAAACCAGCCGTTCTCTCTATAATTAGAAAAATTATTCAGTATTTTATTATGTCTTACCGTAATTCCCTTCACCACTTTTGAAATCATTGTGTATGTGACAATTGGTTTGAATGAAAAAGCATGTATGATAACGAGATGGAAAAGAGATTGGAATCTTGTATAAGTTTGCATATAAATGCACTGTAATTACTTCATATATCTTTTCATTAATCATAATCAAATTATCTTTTGAAAATAAGAAACTTTTTTATGGATGGATGTTAAAGGGGAATCCAACCCAAATAAAAACTTGATTTTATAAGGAAAAGAAAAATCAGACAAGTTGATAGCTGAAAGTTTGAACAATATTGGACAAACACCAAGAAAGTTAAGAATTTTTTAAAGTTGTAAATATTGGTAATCACTATACCCATGGAGACTTCAAACTGGCCACATATGGGATGTCATAGTGATGTAAGGCAAGGACTACTCTTCCATGTACTCCAATGCACATTATGGCTAAATTGTCATTTTCCCCAAAAGTTTTATTTCAAATTATACTTTACTTTAATGAGGACATAAAACAATATACAATCTGTGTTATATTTAGATTACAGCCCCAGGGGAATGGGTACTTAGGAGAAAACCACAAATCCCTGATAATAAAGTACATGGCCTATGGGAAAGTTGTCCTTGCCCCTTGTCATAATTTACTTACCCAGTTGCCAATTTGAAATCTACATAGTATTAGTGATCTCAGTTTTAAAACAGCAATAACTTTCTTATTGCTTGTCCGATTTCTTTCAAACTTTCACCATTCTGTTTAATTTATTTTTCTCCTTCCCAACACACCATTTTATGGCCAAGGCGGAATTCCCCTTTAACATATTACCTTCCTGTAGAACGAAGAAATCAAACATCATTTAAAGTGATGGGCAAGATTTTAATTCTATACATGTTAAATGATGTGAAGTTATGAAATGTATATTTATGAGCTGAATGCTGATTTAATGAAGAATAATGGAGGAGAAAAATAGTAGGATTAGAGTCACCAATGTTAGAAAACAAAAAATATTTTTAATATTGTTTAACCCAATTCTGCTTTTGAAAAATTAAATATTTCTAGGAATGTGTTAATTTCAGTTGGTCGTAAATTTTAATGTTTCTCTTTATTTTGATATTTGTTCTACAGATGATGTAAGACGTAGCAACTCAATAGATCAAGAAGTGTACACACTCTTAGAGAGGATGGAAACGCTCCAAAGCAAGGTTAGAAATTGTCAAAAATATCAAAGGAGCCTTCTTTTTACATGTAATGGATATGTATGTCATATTATTCCCAGTGAATAGATATTCCCTTGATATATTTCATAGTGTATATTCTGCTCTTGGATAAGTTAACCTATGAATGCTGATATAGGATAACCATGCATATATTCAAATATGAGAGATGGCATCTCTATCAATCTACTCTTTTTAAGTACAGCAATCTTAAGTGCTGAAAGGCTGCTTGAGATAAAGCGGGGGTAAGAATGATAATGATAACTGTGCACCTCAGAATAGATTATTTCTACATAGATGGCGCTATATAAGTGCCTTTTATTATTATGAAGAAGACAAGCAATAAAACATCTTTATAAAATGAGGGTCCATGTTTAGTATTAGCTTCATGAAACTAGAAGAGGTTTACTTTTTAGAATATAGATATTTTATCTGCTTCCTCCTGGTTGTAAAAAGTGATGGGTTGGTATTATCGTAGTATTTATTAAGCCCTAACTAAGATAACCTTTTTAGTGGAATGACTGTTGTCAGCTTATTCACAAATATTCTCCCGTGAAAATCGTTCAGATGTTAATTTTGCAATGAAATTATAATTCAGAAAATTATATTTGTCATGAACATTGAATAATGCCTAAAAACTTGTTTAGTCTTGACTCAAATGTGATTTAACCTATTAGAACACCACACATGAGCTTCATTGAAGGTTGATTTGTGTTTCAAATGTTTGTATTCTTTACAGAGAGCACAGAGATGGGGTGAAGAGATGGATAATTTGACAGCAGAAAGAAATCGTTTGGCTCATCTTCTCATGGACACTTTAACTCATCTAGAACAAGAGTCTGGTATCTTCATGATCAAACCTATACTATCATGGAAGGGAAGGTAAGTGCCAGCTTTACTCAACGACATTTGAATCAAAACAATTTAGTCTGAATTAAATCTTGGAAATAGACTTAATCTTGCAGAATCCTGTTTATTTTCCTTTTGTTCTACATGTAATTTGATCAATATGTATTGAATTTTTAGTTTTGTGTTTGAAAAATGATGTTTGTGATTTCATTAAAGGACATCCAGAATCATTTAATGATTAGCAATGTTTGGGGCTACATTGTGTTATGTGTTTCAGTGCATTGCATTCAAGTTGTCTTGTTCTAAAATTTCTTCTTGAACCACTCATCTTGTAAACTTTACGCCATTCTTCCTTTTTATATCGTATTTTTTCTCTTATTTTCTCTATCATGAAGTATAGAAAATATTTTGATTGCATCTAGTTTACAAGTACAGTGTATACATTGAAATAAGAATTTCTTGATGTGTATTATACAATCAAAACAAGATCTGCTTAATGTAATTTAATAATTCATGAACCCACCTTTTAGCTTTAAGAAGAAATTCCCATAGCAATCAAAAGATTAATTTCTTAGTAGATGTCACACTACCTGACAAGATATTATTCTGGTATGAAAATGTATAAGAATAAAGATTAGAATGAGTAGAAATAAAATGATATAGGAATGAAATGAAATAGATATAGGTTGATTATTTCAACTTGTCCGTAGATCCTGCAGAGGTAGTGTGCTTTTGGTATTTTACATATGCATTATTTATTCATTGTTTGTATCATAATCTGTTTACAATTTGATTGGTTGGCCTAATTGCAAGAAAGTCACCTACATACTTTGGTAATCCTTGTAAAAGTCATCTGAATTTATTTCTTAGAGGCCACTTAATATTTGATGAAAGCTGTCAGCCAGATTACCTTGAATAATTAAGTGGAGCGAAAGGATTCAGTAAGAATCTGGGTGACATAATCCATACTTATCCAGGTGTTCTATATGTATCTTGGCATTTTACGTAAATCTGTTGAGGATATTCTAGTTCCCATGCATTCTGATCCATCCCCATTACTTCAATCACACTTTTAAATTGCTTAATAGACTTTCGTCATTAAATTCCATTTAAATTTGAATAAGCAAATAGTTTTATGTCTTTTAACAAAAGACAAATTCCATTGGATTGAGATGTTTAATATGTATGCAGGATTCTGAAATGTATATAGGGAATAGAGATGGAAGAGAAAGCCTGTATGGGGGTGTGTGTGGGTGTGTATAGGGGTGGGGTTATTTGACCAAACATATTTGAATTGTTACTTATTAATCTCTCATATTCTTTTTTGGGGGGATTGCCCAGAGGATTCCAGCCCCATTATCAAAGCAAACTGTCCAGCTATCAACCACCCAAGCGTTTATTAAGACCCATAACACCAGAGGAAAGGAAAGGCACCCCATTTACAGTTGTTCCTGCTCCTACCCCTGCCAACCAAGGAACCAAGGCAGGCTACAGACCAGGCACAAGAGTATGTATTCAAACATTACCAATCATCATTCATCAAAGTTTACTTAAACAAATTTGGTATGACTATGGAATCCCCAAAATTGATTGTTATGACCATCAGACTCACTGCATCATTTTCAATGTAGATTTTATTTTTGATGATAATAAGAATGTATGAATCTTCTTTTCTCACTTGTGCTATGTCTAAACCACTAACTACCACTATAAGTACTACTACTACTTCAACTACTATTACTTCTAATACTACTACTACTACTACTACTACATACCATCAGTAATATGCCATACATTTCTATTCATGTAGGATTAAATATTCACTGCTTTGCTTGACTAGGTGGGAATTGGTCTTTAAATTGTCCTTGACACTGTCATTGAGAACGTACTTGTTTTTTATGTGCTAGAGGAGATGAGAATTTTCGTGAAATGATTTGGTTACTAATGAGAAGCAGTACTTTGTACCATGTACGTGATATTGCTCATGCTCTAGCTGATGAATCTGATAGTTTGTATTCAACAAACATTAAGTACTTGAACTAAGTGCTTTAACTGTCATTAAATGATGTAGTCTTACCCATATTTTACAGTCTTCTTGGAACTCATGTCTATTATAACATATTATTGAATCAGCTGCAATAAAAAAAAATGTAAGTAAAATCAAACATGAATGAGATGTTTTTTGTATGTAAGATTTGGTTTCCCTTAATTGTGTACTGGAAAGCATATTCAAGCCCCCCACCCCTGTCTTCTCTAAATATAAAGTAGAAAAAAAAAATCATGATACTAGTTCATAATAAATCCGTTTTAATGAAGTTGAACACTGAATGTATGATCAAATGATGTTAATTACCTCGTTCGAGAATAGACAAAATTACAACAGCCACTTTGATTCTTTTCAGACTTCATCTGGTACCCCAGGAGGAGGCGATGCTCATCGTCTATACACCTCGGGCCATATTCCAAATGGAGGGGCATCCCTTAAGGGGTCTGCTGTACAGATGGTAGGGGAGGTTCCCCAACCCATGTGGTCTATGAACACTTCAATACCTACCCAAGGAGGAGAAGGGACAGGAACTGTAGGGGGAGGACTGACAGGGAGGTTAAACTTCATGACCACACCCCGTCTCCTTGAGCTTGACGTGAACAGACTCCTGATTGGTCAAAACACTGTCTCGTGAGTATTGACAAGTTTGTTTGTTTTTAGATAAGGTTTAGTAAATCAGTGTAATTCAGGAACATAGGAAGTGTGGTATTTATGTCGATATGCAGACAACTAAAAATTTCAGACAACTTCATTGCATTTCCAAGTTGCAATCTCTGTCATCACTAGATGGTTAAATCTCTTAACAGACATTTAGAAAAAGTGAATTGATAAAAAAAAGTAGCAATCTTTGTACATGTTGTGAAGAAAAATTGCTGGGTGACTATTTGAGGATCAGTGTAAGATTTTACTTGTAATCTTGTTAAACATGATCTCACAAACAATGCAATAGATCTAAAGTTTACTAAACACTTTCTCTTTCATTGTGTTATCTGTTAACAGAGCTGCAACCAAAGCTCTGCTAAGCAATGATCGTCTGGTGAATGCAGCCAATAGCAGTGTTAGATCATATGTGACAATAGCAAGGCCGTCTACACATCCTCCTGTGCCGAATCTTCGACCATCAAGGCCCAACTCCTCAAGTAAGTTTTTTTTCAGTTTATTATGGTCGTACGCTTTTCGTGAATGGATTGCGTTTAAAAGTGTGTTATAGTTCAAGTGTGTAGGTTGTTATTTGAAAATTGTTGTGTTGTTAGGAGCAGTATTAACATATTTTCTGTCTCATAAATTGTGATCAGATTTGTATGATACATTACTTGGAAATTAAGATGTTCTTGTTGTTTATTTCTCTTATATTTTCAACTTCTTTCATCTATTCTTTCTCTAACATCTCATCTCACATTTTTAGTAGTTGCCTGATCATTTGTCTTCTTCCACCTACTTGTACTTTCTTTCCTTCTCACCTGATACTGTCCTCATCCAACTCTTCCTCATTCATCCTTTCATATGTCCCATTTTTTGTCTTTCCTTTCCTCCTATTCTCTTTCCTTCTCTCATCTTTCTATGTCACTCTACCTACCTTCTTTCCTTCTATTCGAAACTCATTCCACCCCATTTCATCCTCTACTCTTTTTTTTACCCCATTTTCCTTTTTAAATACATTCCCATTTTCACCCTCTCACTTCTTATCGATCCTCTTTCTCCATCCTCCCTTTTTGTCTCACCTGCATAGCAGAGTGAGACTATAGGCGCCGCTTTTCCGACGGCGACGCCGGACGGCGGCGGCGTCAACATCAAATCTTAACCTGAGGTTAAGTTTTTGAAATGACATCATAACTTAGAAGGACATAGTTCATGAAACTTGGCCATAAGGTTAATCAAGTATTACTGAACATCCTAATAGAGTTTTTAATGTCACATGATCAAGGTCAAAGGTCATTTAGGGTCAATGAACTTAGACCATGTTGGGGGAATCTACATCAAAATCTTAACCTGAGATTAAGTTTTTGAAATGTCATCATAACTTAGGAAATATATGGACCTCGGTCATTTAACTTGGACATAAGGTTAATCAAGTATCACCAAACATCCTGCATGAGTTTCACATCACATGACTAAGGTCAAAAGTCATTTGAGGTCAATGAACTTTGGCCGATTGGGGGTATCTATTGAATTACAATCAAAACTTTAAAAGTTTTTGGGTCTGATTCATGAAACTTGGACATAATAGTAATCAAGTATCACTGAACATCCTGTGCAAGTTTCAGGTCACATGATCAAGGTCAAAGGTCATTTAGGGTCAATAAACTTTCGCCGAATTGTGGATATTTGTTGAATTACCATCATAACTTTGAAAGTATGTTGGTCTAGTTCATAAAACTTGGACATAAGAGTAATCAAGTATCACTGAACATCCTGTGTGCATTTTAGGTCACATGACCAAGGTCAAAGGTCAATGAACTTTGGTAATAATGGGGGTATTTGTTGAATTACCATCATAACTTTGCAAGTTTATTGATCTGACTTTTGAAACTTGGACATAAGAGTAATCAAGTAGGACTGAATATCCTGTGCAAGTTTCAGGTCACATGATCAAGGTCAAAGGTCATGTGAGGTCAATGAACTTTGGCCACATTGGGGGTATTTGTTGAATTACCATCCTATCTCTGTAAAGTGTATTGGTCTAGTTCATAAAACATGGAAATAAGAGTAACCGAGTATCACTGAACATTTTGTGCGAGTTATAGTAGTTTTCAAAGTCAGCACTGCTGCTTTGTTGAATCGTGTGATGCAGGTGAGACGGCCAGAGGCATTCCACTTGTTTCTACTCTTCTTCCTCCCACCCTCATTCTAAGTCCTACCTGTCTACCATCTATTTCCCTTCATCACACTCTGTGTTCTTCTCAACTCCCTTCGCTCTTTGTTTCCTTTCTTTGTATTGTTCCTAAGGCTGTTTTCCTTCAGGGGATGTCCTTATCCCATCTTCTACCAATCACACATTTTCACTCCTAGTGTTCGCTTCTCCCTTTTTTCATTCTTTCCTTCTTCCCATTCTTCCACTCTTCCTCCTCCCATCCTGATCCTAATCCTGCCTGTCTGCCACCCATTTCCCCTTCATCATACTTCCCGATATCATTTCTCTCAGCTTCTTTGTCCTCCCTTTTCATTGTTATCTGGCCGTGTTCCCTCTGGCGATGTCCTTTTAATATTGACAAATTCAATAAATCTGACAAAGCCTCCAGATGAAAAAGCAATATCTTTAAATGCAGCAGAGCAAATCAGATAAGAAATTAAAAATGTAAACATCACCATTTGTCCACCCAGTGCCATAGATAGAATTGATGTTGCATTAGGAAAATTTAATCATCGGTCTCCCTGCACGAGTGCGAATGGCAAACTTTATCTTAAGGGCATAGTGGAAGAGTATACTCTATACAGCTAAATGTCAAACACACATATTTTTGTCTGAGGCATGAATTTGATTGCTTCACATTGACACTGTTAGTTGGATTGTACCTGTCTGTTGTAGCAGAAACTTGTTTGAGGGGCAGAAATGATGACAGTACCTCTATTGGTTTTGACATGCATTTCTACTGTATGAACTACATGTAAAAGAATAAAAAACATCTGAAAGATATTGTTAACATTGATTCAAATTTTTAAAAGGTCACAATTTTAACAATCTGTGATTTTTTTTTGTAAAAATGAAGCCAAAAAAATTGCTCCTGAAATAGCTCTACAAAAAATGCATATGTGAAGATGACCCATCACAGATATTTTGAGAGCGTGTTCATGGATATGTTTTTCATCCTGTTCTTTTTAATCTATATGAACAATACTATGATTGATTGATTGATTGATTGATTTTATTCGTCAAGAATATCACAGGCGATTACAATGAAACTGAAGAATACCGTGACAGGATAGCCCATTAAAGCCGAAAGGCTTATTTCAAATGGGGTCCTGTAGTTGGTATAAAACGTTAACATATTGTAACAAAAAGTGTAAACTACGAGTACTGGAATAGGGTTTTAAAAAATGTAAAATACATACATACATATCCATCAGTCAAATAATATGCAAACATCTGAAGCAAACAACAATCCTCCTAATATGTGAAACAAGATTATATTTTAACATACCCTACATTATTTACAATACTAGAAACCAACTGTACAAAATGTGTGATTTTTTATATTGCTCTCAAGTAGCTTTCAGTTTTAGGTGCTTCTTTAATGCACTCTTAAATTGAGAAAATATTTTAACTGCTTTTACTTTATTAGGAAGAGCATTCCAAGATTGGATGCCATTAAAATAAAAATTGTTCCCTATATGTCCTTCGCTAGACCTCTGTAATGTTAACCAATACCTAAAGTCAAGATTTATATACTTAGTAAACTCAATATTTGTTTCAAGGTTAGCTTTTTTGTTATGAATTTAATTACAGATATCTGGATGCTGTATTTTAGTCACTTGATTCCAGAGAGAGTTAAAATTATTTCCTTCCATTTGCCTGTAAATAAACAATATTTTAAAGGTCCACCTATTCCAGAAAAAAAAAGATTTTTTTTTGTCATTTGGGTGGATTTGGATTAAAGAAATATTAGGTATTGAATAGTTATTTATTTTTGTAAATTGCCCATACAGGCAGCTTAACTGAAAGAAGGTTGATTGGCATTGAAAACAAAATTATATAGAATGTGGATTTACTCTCAATTAGGCATAACTCATAAGCAAGGAAACAGTAATCAGCCTGCTCTTATCCACTCAACACCTAATTTTATCTTAAAGAGAACATGTCACAAAGGCTTATATTATCAAAGAAACAAGCAACAAACATGGTCGTTATGAGAAAAATACGCCCACTTTATGAAAGGTCAAGCCTGGAGATGTTACTTACATTATACTTATAGGTGCATTCACCCCCCAAAATAAGGGTGACTTAATCATTTCAGTGATTCATATTTCAGTGTTTAAAATGTGTGATAGATTACAATGAATACCAAGTTAGTTTTTGGTTCTTTGCTTTTGCATTATTTAATGGCAACAGTAAATAGTTTGGAATCACTCTGGTGATAAGAATATTGCTTCCTTAATTATCAAGTTGATTTAGTACACGTGCTAGTGTGATAAAATTGGTTTTAGGTTTGTGTACAGATAAATTTTATAAAAATAATGAACATATGGAAATGATAATGATTGAGATATAACAACTTTTGGCTATTTGATTTTATATTTCGACTATTTTAGATGTTTGTTGTCATTCAGTCAGAGTCCCACTTCTTGAAGAATAAACTAACTGTAAACTTAATCTTACTTTCAATCATAACTATGGCTTAATTGCACTTCATCAGAGGAAATGATTTGATTAATACCAGTATTTTAGAGTAATGAAGTTTTTTTTATACCAATACATTAAACTTAGAGATTAACCGCGATCATGGGCGGGAAACTATTTGAGATCAGTGTCAGAGTGACAGATAATTGATTGAAATCAGATCACTTTTTATCAAATATGGCCCAAGTACTAGCTGAATGTCAGGTTCTAGAGTACCCTCTACCATTTTCATTCGCCATTTTTGATAAGCAGTGAAAACAATTCATTAATGGATACATGTATAAGTGTGATACAGATAATATCAGAATTTGTGAAATATAAAAAGAATGTACATGTATAATGCATTGCATGCCATTTATTCTATAATTTATTCTCATACAATGCATTTTATATATAAATTAGGTAGTGACCCATTTTGGTTGATCCATTTAACTGTTTTAAGGACTAACGTAATTGCTCGAATAGTAAGGTGACATCATTTAAAGCCAAGCTCACTGCAGGCCTATTCATCGCCATAACAATTAAGTTCATTAATAAATCAACACTATGCAAAGCCCATGATATTGGCTGCGAAATATTTATCAAGTCAATTTTTCATGATCAAGAAAGAACCGGAAATTGTGAGCTGAAGAAGTTGGTGTCAAATATCAAAGACTGCCTGGGGACTGAAGGGTTGGATAGGCTAATTTTCATTGTGCATTCAGCTTCAGTAAATTTCACTCATACCTGGATTGAGTTTTATTCGGGGGCTGCACTTTTCTCAAAATAATATTTTAATATTTTAATATTTTTGGTCTTGTTATCTGAATAAGAAATGTGTGTGTCAGACTTCACTTCGCTGTAATTTCAAATGTCATATGAGTCTGTCCTTTGTCTTTCATTTGCTGTTACACTCTAGCAATAAAAGACATATCTTTTAATCGGTTATTTTGCATCATGAAGGAAATTTATGATGCCATCAGATAGAGGGGTTTTCTTTTCAATGAGGATCATCCTTTGTTACATTTTTCTTCTCTATCTTTCTTCTATAAGTATTTGTACTTTTATCTCCTCTTCTCCCTTCTCCGTATTCCTGTTCTTTCAAGTTTCAATATGTTTCTTGAACTTTCTTCAGCCAATCTCTCACTCCTTGTACTTATTCTCCACTGACTCTTTTTCTTCTCTTTCTCTATCTTCATTGTTCTTCATCCTCTTTGCTACTTTCATATTTTTTTTGTGTTCTTTTGCACCCACAATAACACACTCGTTTCTCTCTCTACCTCTGTGTACCTTACACCTTTCCACCTGACTGCTTTGAAATATATCTCATCAACTCTTCTTTGCAAAGGTAAATGGAATGATGAGTAGTCCAAATGAGATGAAGTGCATATATTTGTGTTTGTGTTTCAACCAAGTGTTCTACTTGTCAATCCATACCAAGTTCCCTCTTCATATTTGCATCTCCTACTCCCATTTCCCCCCTTCTTTCCGACCTCCATCGATGTGTTCCTCTCAATCCCTTGGGATATTCCAACCATGTCACATCCCCGTCTCATCACTCCAAGAATTGTTTAATCAAATTAAAAGGATTCCATATTTGTGTGATTGTTAGATTATTACCGATATCGATGGGAGCAGTGTTATTTCTTATTGTTGTTCTTTTGCACTGATGGAATATCTACCATTCGGGATCAGTAGTGCATTGGATTGGATGCGATCGGTTCAGATTCCATGAATTTCATTACTTGAATTGATGACCTATTTCTTGAATGTAGCATGATAGGGTTTCATTTGATATAGTGCTTGTCAGAGAAAGAAAGATATGAATTTGTTTCTATATTTGCTGTTGAACTTGTCTGATCAGCAGTCAGTCAGTATAATATTACAAAAGATAGATATTTAGTGAAGGTCCATGTATAGATGCCAGTAGCACTTTCCCCAAGCCAAGTTTATTTGTAGTATCATGCTCCAGTGAGGATTTTGCAGTACAGTCCATTCTCTGTAATCTCGAGACCACATGCATATTTATATCTCTTATATGGCATTTGTCCAACATATATTTGCTGATTTGTTTTCTTAACTTTATTTGTGCATGACTTGTTAAATATATTCTTAATTATTGGCATAAATGTACCTTATCACAAGACACTGAAGTCATAATCTTGGGTTTAGTGACATTATTATGTTGTGCCTTTATTAAAGACAAAAATGTTTAAGGTGAATTACCCCTTACCACTCATTGTGTAAGCTTTATCTCTAAGGGATTTGGAGAAAAAAAAATTGTGTATATAATTCAATTAGTAGGTGTTAAATACTGGTAAATAATGAAATTATATTAAGGAGTGTTGTAAGCCTTTCTTGTAGACAGTTTATATATGAATAATTAATTTGTTGGGGGGTTGCACAAATCTGAATTTATAAAATTATTTTTTACTACATGTTGATGGCAGTATTATCTCCTACACGTAGAGCCATCATTAAATTTTATTGCAAAGAGTGACATTTTCTCTTTTGTATACCATCAGGTGAAGCAGAAAAGGGCCAGACCACACCCAGATCACCACCACCTCAGACATCATCTAGTGCAGGTCCTCATGGAAGGTCAAGAAGTGAGGGCGCTCTTCAAATGAGTCAGCCCCTCCCACCCATCAAAGTCCCATCTAATAATAATGAGGAAGATGATAACAGGACTGGCAAAGACACTGGTGAATCTAGTGAGTCATTCATTCCTTAATTTTCTAAATCTTTTTTTTTATTATTATTTTGTGTTTATTGGCATTATTCAGTTACGTTTTTAATGTTTGTAAGATGATGAAATGGATCCAAATTATGGAGTCAAGCAATAAGTTTCTTGATAAAGAACAGTACAACAGCAGGATAAATTGATCTAAGAGATGAAGGGCTCCTGTTACTGAGGTATTTTCTCTAATCACATGATATAATGGAATGTATAGACTTCAGAGATATACAGGATCCCTAAACATTGTCAAACTAACACTACTGATATATTCCTCTAATCACATCTTACACCCATTGGACACACAACATTTCTTTTATCCCCACTACATTATGAATGTTTGGCCAGCGGGGAAACAGCCAGTAACTGGGGAATGTAATATTAATTTTACATGTATTAAAGTCATAGTATCGGTTTACCGTGTTTGCTGGTTATGGTTATTTGGGTTATGTGTGAATGATATGGGCAGCATGCACCCATCTTAATTGGAAGCACATGGACTTTGATTAGGTTTGCAACACTGTGAACAATGCACTTAAGTGTAGATAGGCAATGACTGCTTAATATTAGTTCAAGGTCTACATATAATTAAAATATTGTAAAGATAGAGAGAGAGAGATGATGTATATGAGAGTGGGTAAGAGAGAGGGAGAGAGAGAAAAGGAAAATACAAGAAAGGAAAAGAGTCCAAAAGAGAGGGAGGGTGAGAAAAATAGGAGAAGGGTGGGAAGTATGTTTAGAGTAAAATATTCATCAAGAATTAGACTTGAAAGTACCTGCCTGATAAAATGTGCAAACTGATTTGTAAGAGTGAATGAAGAGAGATGCCATTTAATGACATGACCTAAATATACATGGCAAATATGAAAGGCTGAGATGTATTTGCTAATGACAACTTATATAGTATTATAAATTTCTAATGGTGTAATCAGATTTTTTAAAATAAGTTTGATATCTACTTCTTTGATTATTTCCTTTTACTCTAAAAAAATTTGTTTGGTTAGATTAGATTCCCTATGATGACAATATATGTTCATGGAGCATGTATGATTGAGTATGATATTGACAATCATAAGGACATTTTTAGTTATTCACATTATACTTTTTTTCCTTTGAGAAAGTGTCGCATAAGACAATATTTGCATTTTTTATTATAAAAAGCATGTTTACATGATTAAGTCTTTTTTTAATATTTAGATTACTGCATATTTTAGAATTATTCTTAAAAATATTGATGGTTGATAACTAGTTGTTTTCTAATATTGACAAGAAGTGCTAATTGTATTGAAGTAGCATTTTATTAATTACTTTTGAATGTAATAGTACTGTACACCGCAGTCTTAAAAGCCTATCTATTATTGATGTCCTACTATTTGAATGACACATTGCGTCATGTTCGGCATTGAAATGAGTCAGTTATTTGGCTTTTAAGGCAAATTATAGTAAGTTAATGCTATGTTCCATTAGTGCATTATCAAAGAATTAATTTTGAGCAACAAAGTTGAAAGTGGAGAGAAATTATTTGTGATGAGAGAGATGAAAGCAGCATTAATTGGGGTAGAAAATGTATCTTAATGCATAACTATTAGTCATTGTAAGTCATACATAGTCATGGGTGTTTGATAAGATCCTGTAATGATCAATTTTAGATGAAAGTGAGAAAGACGAACAATACAAGGAATAGAAAGGCATCCCGAGATCCATGTATTTTACATGAGCTTTAGTGTTCAAAGCTGAATTTAAATCAAGGGATCTACCTAATCTTCACACATTTAAATGACTTTCAAGAATACATTAGAAAGAATATCCACCAAGTGTTCCAAGAAAATTTCAATATTATTTCAACTTGGAGAAATAGATCAAATGGATTGTACATTGCATCTTATTTCAATAAATCTTTTCTCACTTGTCACAGAAAAAAGGAAGTTTAGATAATCATCGAGGTTGATTTCAAATTCACCGACGTGAGCATTTGTGACTATTTTCATCACATTCACTGGAGAGTAACAAAGAGTTAATCGTTATTTGACAGTAGCCCAAAGAAAAATCAATTTGCCAAAAGCAGACAATACCACAAACAATTTTGAAATATGATCATTGGCATACTATTCAGGTCACCTTGTCTTTCTTTCATAGAATTTAAATACCACATGAAAGCAAATGCAACATCTTCAATTGAAAGTGTTAGTGCTCATCGTAATGAAAAATGGGAAATGTCATTTGAGAAAAGTTTGTCATGGGCTAACTGTGAACTGGCTTATTGTAATGATGAAATGAATAAATCAGCAAGGTTAATAATTGATCAATTTCCTTCTGCAAAGTGATCAAAACACTTTTACTTGATTGCTATAAGCATACTGGCCAGACAGTACAAATTCAAGGACACGCTTTGTAATGCTATGGAAAGATTATCTGTTAAAAAGCATGCATATATAATGCAACCCTTTGATCTTTACCCTTATTGTTGACTGAATTCGATATCTATTTTTTCTTCATTAATTTAATTTTCAGTGAAAAAAAATATATATCCATATCTTATTAATTCATATATTTTTGTATAGCTTGTGCTTGCTATATTAAACTATCCAATTAAAAATTTATGTACTACATAATTCAAAAGAACTTTTAGTCAGCCTGTCATTTCCAGCTGATTTCTTTATCTGTTTCATTTGACCATTATTTCTAATTGGTTCGATTATATGTACGTATCTATTGGACTACCTACCAAGTTAGATGTATTTCAAAAAGAAATCAATGAAAATGTTATCGTACTACAGAATGTATAGAGTGAACATGTACTGTATTTTTTTCTTTTACAATTTTTTTTACTTACTTCCATTTGCAAATGGGGCAGTAGATCTCTCTTCAAGAATGCCTTTTCTTTATCTATCTACATATAAATAACATTGGTTCACTCCTACTCACCCCTCCCCTCACGCTATCTTTTATCCACCTTTCCCCTCCCCTTCTTCCCTCCCATCTTCAATTTCACATCATTAATATTGATCTTTGTTGTTTTATTAAATCCCTATGCTAATCCCTAGTCAGAAATCTGCATATATCTGTAGTAGATGTTAACATGTTATTTTCATTAAAGTAACTATGCAGTGATGCATGATTAAATGTTTTGGCTCTTGTAAATATTGTGTGGTCATGTACACAGTTGTTGTTTTATCACATTAAATCCTCACATTACTTTTTCTTTAGATATAATGCAATGCTTACTTGAACATACATGTAGCTCAAGACTGTTGAAAGTCTGTACTATGTGTAGTTATTGAATTACTCCCATGGATCGACCCTGTTAGATTTGGTACTCCTAAATGAATCTTAAACTTTTTCTTTACTCACCTTTTGAATGAAAGGGCAGATAAATCTAATGTGCAAGTGTGCGCACTTTACCATTGAGTGCATTTAGTGCTGAAGCTCCCCCCCCCCTTATGGTCGCTTGTATAGCAAGTTTATCAGGCATTATATTGAAATTCCACACGCCTTCTTGACTCTCATCTAAACCATATTCATCAGAATTGTCTCAAGAGGTAGACAGATTAGATTTAGATGAAACCAACTTCAAATCTCTCATGGCCAGTGCAGCATTTCTCTATCCTTTACCCTCCTGTATATCTCACTGTCTTGTTTGTCTCTTTTCCATTTCTTTGTCTCTTTTGCTGCCACTCTACTTTTCTGCACTCTCTACTCTAACCCTAACCATTACTTTGTAATGTTGCTTTATCAGGCATTTCATTATTACCCCTTTGATTCCATGTCCTATTTTCTTCCTGACTCTCTCTCTCTCTTTGTCTTTCTTGTCCCCCCTGCCCCCTCTCTCTCTCGCTTCCTTTAATTCTTTTATGATTTCGTTATTCATTCATTTTTTTATTATTTGAATATTATCCATTCAATAATGCTTCATAACCCCTTTAATATTCTCTTTCACATCTCTTTCCTTCTCTTTCTCTTTAATATAAGTATGTTTTTCTTCATATCTTTGTCATAGCTTGCTCTCTTTTTCTTTCAATTTTTACATACATGTACAATTCCCAGCAATCGATCCATATCTTCCATAATCCTACCCTCCCCATTTACCTATATTCCTAATGATAAAACTGAATTTGATAGACATTTATCTTATTCAATTCAATGCATGAGATTCTTTCATTGAAATTTAATACTCATTGATGGAAGATTCAATATATGTGAAATTATTGACCAATATTCATTCTAAATTCATTCTAAATTTCTATGTAATGTATGTGGGAGTAAAGAACTAGTTAAGAAATAAACATGAATAAACATGCATTTTACTCTAGGATTTATGGGAAGTTAAAGAGAGAATGCTGGTCCATGTACCTATAATGTACGCAACTTGTCCTTTGATTGATTCCACTACTTCTTGGATTTTGATGCCACCTTGCAAAAAAAAAAATTCAAGAGGTCATAATCATCAGCTGAGAGACAAATCAATAAAGAGTCATCGTAATACAGATGGAGTAACACCCTTCTTGCATTGACATTTGTACAATATTAGGTTTTGATGACAGAAGTTTACCATGGCTACAGTACAATATTGTCTATTCTGCTGCCACGTCATATGAAAGACTTGGTTTCCAAGTATACAGTCCCATCTACTTTTTATTTCCATTGCTTTTACATTTCTTTATTGCTTCCCGATTATTTCCCCCATTCATTCATGCCCATGATCTCCCTCTACCTCCTCTTCTCTCTCTCTCCCTCTTTCCCTCTCCCTCCATCTATCTTCCTCTCTCTTTCTTTCCCTCTGTTGTGTATAATGTTATTATCTTTTCTTCACTAGAGGGTTTTGTTTGTTTTGTTTTAGGGTCTTGCTGAAGTACATCCTTTTCACTCTGGCTAAAGCTTGCTTCCAGATTATTAACGCTACCTTTGTTTTGTAAATTTGGCTGTTAGATTTTGTGTTTGTAATGTAGCTTGGGCATCATCTGTGCTTATTTACAGCATATACAGTACAGTACTGTAGCTCATAAAATAACATTGGTTTCTTTTGCATTTGTGCCAAAAACAAGGACGGTGAATAAGATTCTTAATTTTTCATTCGATATAGCTCTTAATGTCTCATATTCCATTTCCAAACTACAAACCTACCACCCTTTTTCTTCTCCTTCCCCTTTTCTCTATCTACATGTACATGTATCTGGCTTTTTTCTTCCCCTCCTTGTTTTTCCCCCCTGCCTTTTCCCTTCCTCCTACTCTCTCTCCCTCTCCCTCCCTCGTATGTTGGCCTGCTCCATTGAGGCGTCGGTGTATTCAGTATTCCGTGTGTCATTCTGGTCTTGTCCTCCTTTCCTCATTTTGATCCATTTATGCACCTTATATCACCATCATCATTTGAAATGGACCCTGGCATCTATACTTGTCAAATTTCCTCTTTCTTTATCTCTCTACAATTTACATGTTCCTCTTCTTCTCTTCCCCTCTGTCCCTTCTCTCTTCCCATCTTTCTCTCATGGTCATATTGCTTCAGTCTATTAGATTAAGACAGTTTGCTGGTCGTTGAGATGGATGAATAGCGGGAAAACGGAAAGGATTGTGACAGCATGGCTTATTACATCCACCCACCAGTTCATAGCCACATCTTTATCAAATCAAAATCAGTTTGGCGTGATAGGATAAAAGTCTGATTCCTCTGCACTTGGACTCCTTTTGTGCTTAAAATAGGTGCGCCAAGTTTGCCTCCAGTTCAGCATCTGCATAATGTAACCAGACATCGGGATGTTCAGAGAAAATGATGTCACTAAAATGCTGTTACCTTTATTTGAGGCTTAATGGGCTTATACGAATTGACGAATTGATTGGCCTGCTTTGAAATACCGCTACAATCTTATTAAGTCATTTTGAAATATATCTTTACTACCTTCACTCTTTCTCCTTCCATTACTGTATGCTAAAGCCTGCCATGCTTTACCAATTTCCACATTATCTTTTTTAGTACAGCATCTTGTCAACTGCAATTGTCTTTGATATCATTGAGGTTTGTAAATTTGAATCAATAGTAAGAAAAAATGGTTGTTTGTTAAACTTGTTGTGAAATATACTATTGAAGGAGAGACAGGAACCTTGATGATATTATTTATCGCTCAATGCATTTTTATCTCCCAATGAAATGCTATTAAAATTCTTGTTACCCTTTATTGCAATTTTATAATTTATTGATGTTTTCTCCTTGATGGGAAATTCCCTTTTTCTCTTTTGTGATGCAATTATGCTTTGACCTTCCTAAAAATCATTGCATGATTTATTTTTTATCAACTTTGTTCTATAATATGCGAAAAGTTTGAGACAGTGAAATGAGAAAATACAATTTTTTGTATTGTTTCTATTGAAAAAATGCAGTGCATTGACCTGGATGTATGACGAAGACTAGTAGATAGATCTTGAAAATAAAACAGACATGCCATTTGGATATGATCCCCTTCCACAAGCGATCTCATTCATATCCATGCAGTTGAGATATTTTTATGAAACAAATATGACAATTAAATCCTTTATTTAAGATTAAAAGTAGAGCTGTCATAAAGGGGGCATGGAAATGGAGTCTGAGAAATACCTTGCGGTAAGACAGCTACAAAAAGATGAAATGATCAATGAGTAATGGAAAGAAATGAACAAAGCTCAAGGAGAGTAGAATCCTGTCTACCCTTGCGTGTGTCTTGGTCCCTTCAAGGTTCTTCATCTAGTAAATATTCAGAAAGAAATGTCTCAACTTGGTATGGATGTGTTCCATCGGGTTATCATTACATGATAACAATATTCAAAAGTATGTCCTGAGGGGCTAAACAAGACAAGAACATTAATGGGATATACGATTACCAACCAACAAAAAGAAAACAAGGGGCTATCAGTAGGGAATGATTTAGCCCCGCCATACTTGAAATTCGTTGGGCATGGATAGTATAGTGTTTCAAGAGCCACCAGTATTGATTACTGTGACACATATTCATGTGACCAACGTCCAAGGAATGAACAAAGATGTGGTCATTGGGTGTTTGACGTCAGTTTGTGTTCCTTGAATTAGAGTGTCCACACTGCTGAGTGAAATGTTGGATGAACCTTTTTCGAAACATTTTGTGTCTGTTGGCAGGAACAAGGTTTGTAGACTTTTGCATTTTTCAGTGGAGGAAGCAGATCTAAGCTCTGCATTTGTGAAACACCACAGGAGCTCAGTTTAATATTGGACTAAGCATTTTGTCTCAATGTGATACCAGATATTTGCCCTTGTTCATGATATGTGATTTTGTAGAGTATATTTCACTTTGTGTAGAGATGAATTATCAATTATATGTTATATTTAATTTAGATATTATCTGAAGTCTATTACCTACATGATTTTAAAGGTAGCATTTAAAAATTTTTTCTTATATTTGTTCCTGCTGAAGGGCAGTGTAAATCTGTTGTTTTTACTGTACCATTTTCAATACACCAACCGGCTACCAGGTGCAAGGAGTGTCCTGGGACCTTAGATCGGATTAAAGGGAAAGGCGCTGGAGGGGGAAAGGACAGGATCAACGGATCACTTACAAGAGAAGCCAAGACACAAATATAACGCTGGTTATTTTCTTAATTGTTGGGTGAAAATTTTATTCAGAAATTGTTAAATTACATTGTAAATATGTCTCTTTCTATATGTTAACATCATTCAAGAGGAAACAAAACTTTTTTGCAACTTGTGAACTAATGCTAACAAATACATAAAAAACATCATTTCTTATTTCAGAGAAAAGCAAATTGATATTTCCATTCTAAAATTCCTGCTTAGTATTTATTAGTGGACAACTTGAACAAAGTACCTGTGTTTGTATGTAAATCAATTTTGGTTAAGTATTATTGACAGGAATCAATTTGCAGTTTGAAAATAAATCAATATGCTTTTAGCTGTAATTGTTTTTTTCATTAGAGTGTATTGTCTTCTGAGCTGCCAAGTTTAAAGTCATCCACCTTTTTTCTTTCTCTACTAGCATATGTTATGTAAAAGTAGTATCACTAGCGTACCTACGGGGGGGGGGCAGTCTGGGACGTATGCAAGGGAAGTATCCCTGCCCCCCCCCCCCCCGACGAGCTCGAAAACCTTTTTTTTGCCCCCCCCCCCCTTCCCTGTGGAAAATCCTAGGTACACCACTGGGTAGTATGTCATGAAACAGCATCCAATATGTTGTGAATGTCATGATGATCAATTAAATCAAAGTGGAGATCATCATGAAATATAATTTCTAATTAGTTATAATCTGGTTATTACAAATAACAGTTTGTATGTTGTTTGAAGCAATTTACCAGTGCTCTTGAATGAATCTGAATAACATCTTTCAGGCAACTTTCCCATAGAACCTATTTAGTTATTTAAACTTTGAGGCCCATATTCTGAAGTCAGGTTTAACTAAGACCATGGTCTAACTCTGTGCTAAAATTATAGGAAGCCAAAAGTGTCAAAATTTTTATTAAGTTGTATGTTTTTTATGTTTACTGTGCTCTTTCCTGATTCATCGATGGTGAAGACAATCATCTACTTATTCTTCCTGGCCAATTATGAATGATTTGAGAGCCAAATCAGCTGAAGTATGAATCTCTACTGTTAGTGATTTATGTAACAATTGGCTATCCGTACTTTAAGCCTGAGTTTAAGTTAAACCCAACTTCAGAATATGGGCCTATATGTTGAAAAAACAAACATTTTTAATCATTGGTTACATTAAATATGGCTGGTGCAACCCCCCCCCCCCCCATAATCAATTGTAACATTTCTGGGCCCTGATTACAGTCTTGTGTTATATATTCTCTCATTTCATATCTACTATAGATATTGACTTCTGTAGGGTGTGTCACAAAGTGTTTAATTCTCTCTGGTAAATTTTATCAGCCAATCAGATGCAATTAAAGTAGCTTATTAGTTGTACATTTGAATTCAAACCACTAGTGTACATCATGGAATGCCCGCGACAGATGACTTTTGGTCTACTTTATTGCCAAGGGCTTGTGCATTTATTTTAGACATATCTGTTTGTTAGATATGTTATTATTTCACAGAAAATGTAGATCAACTGCTAATGCTAAGAAGTGCTATGGAAAGGGCAAGACTATATATATATCAAATCACATTATACAGGGAGACATTATTTTGTTCTCCTGGGCTTGTTGTGGTCTAGTTTGTGGTACTGAGTATATTTCATGGTGTTCCATATCCTTGCATCTGTTCTTTGAATTTCCATCACTTCTACATGTAAACCTTTGGGAAAGAGCCAGCATGATCTATGTCAAGGGCCTGTATGATTCTTAGAATTGAGTTCTGACCAGGTTTAAGCTCATCAGCTGTTTTTCCCCACTCACAGGAAAGAGAAAAATGCATTCATCATCACATGTTTTAAGCGTCGACAGGAGGGTAGCCTCCTGGGGCATGATGGGTACAATATGTGACACTTTTTATTGAATTTATCAATATTGACTGCCTAGTTTGGATTAGTGATCAGTAGGTACATGTACATTAATATATTGCCACAAATATGCAATATCTCATACATTTTCAAAAGCAAAATTATGCCTTTTTAGCTACGGTGGCTTAAATAGCTTCAGATTGAGCCCTTTGGCTAATATGTCCCTGATTTCCTCTCCCAAATTGCAAAATATGGATCATATTCTTATGATCTTACAGAAAAAGGGATACCTCCTTGTTATCCCTTAAAAAAAATGTTTTATCAAAAGTTTAAATATGTAAAGCATAATGCTATAATTCTTTGACTGACCTCCTGGGTATCCCATTTTTCAATACATGTAGTTAATAAAGAGTAGGATGAAGTGAAGTTCATATCCACCATCATATAAATTGATGAATTCACCTAACAATTCTACATCAAAAGGTGTTTTCCTATTCCGAGTGTGTCAAGAATGACTCAAGTTTGTCTGTTGTCAACATCCCATGGACATGGCCCACGTTATTTGTCTTGTATTATACATTCATGCATTCAATTATGATAGTAGCCCAGGCATGAAGAGTCTGGTATCCCATATCCTGTAATTGATATCTATGTTAAAGAGCAGCATTGAATGCATCCTTGCATAATAATTGCATGTACATAGTACTGTCGTTGATTCAACCCATTGGTGGTTTCAAGAATTATGCAGTTCTTTTGATGTGTATTGTCAGATTTTCTCCAGTTTTTAGTTTTACTTTGAATAGTGTTTTCCATGTAGCATCTTAGACTTAAATTTCAGAACATAATGGTGGCTCCCTTGCTATTAACAACATTACAGGGATAAAAAAAAGATATGTAATTACCTGAATTTTGTTTTGAAACTTTGCTTGAAAAAGGGAACTTTAAAAAATGACTTATATGCCTAATAAGACTTTTAAATCATAGGATTTTCAAAGTGTAGCAATTATCAGGCATTTCTACCAGAAGTGAAGTACAAATATAAAGATATCCCCTCAGTCTAAATGTAGAGTAAAAATTAGCCTGATTTTCATCATTGTCGGTTGAAACTACAACAGCACAGGGAACACTCCCTTGCCTCAAAACATTAGCTTCGTTCAGGTATCATTTCCCAAACATAGTACAGTATCACAAGTTTACCACGCAAAAATCAATAAACACTTTTCTCTTCTTCTTCGTAACTGGCCTTTTTCCCTCTCCTCCCTCGTCGATTCTGGCCGATTCTGACACAGATTAACTCACTCCTCCTGTTGGGGGAGAAACTGGGGTAGTCTTGGTACCTAAAATTGGAGCAGTAGATGCTGGATCATTACCATGGAAACCCGAGCCTCCTGGTGGTGGTGAAATGCAACACGGTCGTTGAGAATCATCAAGATGGCTATTGTCAATGGATAGGAAAGGTTGCTTTTTTTTTTTTTACATATGATTGTCCTGGTCTTCCCTTGTGGAGAATCAAAGCACTGTAGGTAAATAGAGAAGTAGGAGTGAATTTGGATTTTCTTAACTCCCCAGAGGAGGTTTACTCAACCATCAGAGGGGAATGGAAGGGAAATTTCCCCTTCATCTTAATGTCCTTAAGTAATCATTCGCGTGTATGCTTTTCATGGTGTGAATGAGAATAGCAGGGCAAAAGTATGAACCAAATTGAAAAGATACAGAATATGGAGCTTAAAATCTTTTTAATAAGTGCACATTAAAGCTGATAAATCAATTCAATTTCTTCTACTCCATCTACCTACCCCAACCCCTTCTCTCTCCATCTTTCTCTCTTCTCATCTTTCTCTCTTCACTTTCATTCTTCACGCCCTTTCTTTATGCCCATAATTTATCACCTGACTATATTTCTTCTTTTTATATAGCCTTTATTTACTTTTTTAAAACTCCAATCCTTTTTTTTTTCCTGTAGTTTTGACATAAGTATTTTTTTTACAGTTGATACATAAGTGATGAAAGTGTCTTTGTTTGCTTCTTCTTGTATCTATGTGTGACTGTATAAGATTTCCTTCTTGCACCTCTTTGCAGTCGCCTGCCCTCGATGCAAAATGGGCAGCATTGTAGAGTAATGAAATAATATCAACCAGGGCCCATAACACAAAGGTTAGCGATTGATCGTAAGCTTGATATTCACGATTGATTGTACATTGTAGTCAATGGTATCAATCCTACAATTTTTTTCTACGATTATTGCTAAGCTTTGTGTTACGGGCCCCTGGAATGCCTTCAGAAGCTGGACTTGGGGGTATGAAAGGACAATTTTAATAATCAACAAGCTGATGTGGTACAGAGCAAAAGAGATTGCCAGAGGGGGTAGCACTAGAACTGGCAATTTGAACATTTTCTTGTTGATAAACAGTATATTACAGGTATATTTGTAAATTGTTAAATGAATTATCCTCATTTTTTTAGGAGTCGTTTCAAACCAGCAGGTTAATTAGCCTCATATTCTGTTCCATGTCCCCTCTCATTCTCTCTCACTGCCTTTTTTCTCTTTTATTCCTTCGTTTATGTATATATCTCGTTCTTTTTCTTTCACTTTCTCTCTTTATCAGTCTTCCTATCTTTCCTTCTCTCTTCAGTCTTAGCTTCCTCACAAGTTCAGGTTTTGTTTCATCTCTTTCCATCTGCCAATCTGTCCATCATTGAATGTCTTACTAAACTTTGAGCTTTTGTGTGAATATCTTCAGAAAAAAGAGGACATTCCTTTACATTTCACCTTTCCCACTCTTTTTTCTCTCTTTCTTTATTATTATTTTTCCTTATCTTCTCTCATATTTATATTCATTTTGTTCTTAAACAATGAATGAGAAGCAACATGAACTATTATGGTAGAGTTGTGCCTTGCATTCAATATGTGATTCCTCTTTCATTGTAATTGATGGAATTATATTGCAAGATCTCCATTTTCTGAACTTCCCATCTATGCACTGAAGTTCTTTATTGAACTGGATATGCAATACATAATTATGTAAACTTTATTGTGACACCTCTCTTAAGTTCTGAATATATTCTTTTACTTACCCAGTTGTGACTCATTAAGTTAAGGTGTCAAAGTTTCAATAATGAACAATAAAAGAACAAAAGCAATTGATTGAGTTATTACATATTATAATTGGAATCCTATGTGAATTTCAACATTATAGGGTTAAAATAGGTGAACTCGTGTGGGCTTTTATAGAGGTGTTATTTCAGCATACTTCTCTTCCTTTTCTGTCTGTGTTTAGATGTATTATTATTTTTCAATATATCATCATTTGTAATACTAACTAATATAAAAACTATATTGACTACCTGAACTAAAAAGATTAAATTTATTTAATAATCTATGATGACTTTCTGAATTTAAGCAGTTTTCTTTATAATTACTCTATTAGAAGTTCAGGAAACAAAATGTGAAGCCACTCATTAATATTGATTGTCATTTTACCTCAGTGAATCATTTTTCATGCTGAGGCAGGAATTTGGAGTGCAAGGTGTGTATGAGAGGCCGATCACTGCCTCTGACATTCATCACAGTAAAGATGGTCTTGCCTCTCCAAAACCTATAAGAGTTTTCAATTATGCGCAACACCTCCCTCCCAACGGATCATCTCCCAGGCTGCATCAGTCGATCATCGCCAATATTTGTCGAGGGTAACATGACGTCCTTTTTCAAACAGGTCATGCCGGGGATTTTTCCAGTAAGGCTCATTTTGTTAATAGCGGCATAGTACATAGGCATCCAGTGGGAGGATAAGAAAGGAAGAATATATTCCTTGTACAGTGCGGTTCATAAGGGTTGATATCTGGCAAAATGAAGAGGTACTTGTGATAAGAGGCATCGCTTACCCTCTTACTTTACAAAGCCCTCATACCTGGTAGCCAAGCTAAATGCTTCATGTGACCTCCTCTAAGGATTGGTCATCATTGTGACGGTGAAGAAGCCGCAGGTGCTCAGAGAATCCCGCAGTCGCAATCTAGCGGGGGTATGAACTTACATTGAGATTAACTTTCCCCCATCTTTCCCCATTTACATTACAAACCTGTCTGTCTCTGTAATTATGATCACAGACTATGAAAGTACAGGAAATCTGAATAATATGAAAACAAGAAATGTTACTATTTCTTAACAATTGAGCACAGGAGCCTTTAAGAAACCAAAGACAATTTTATATGAAATTAAGTTTTCATTAATTATTTGCATTTAGTTACACTCCAGGAAATCTACTCTGGTGGATGTTTCATAAAGCTGTTTGTAAGTTAAGAGCGACTTAAGAACAACTGGTGATCCTATCTAGTGGCAAATGGTATATTCATTGGCGATGGTTTAGCGCATAAGAAAGGTTCACCAGTCATTCTTAAGGTTGTTCTTAACCTACGAACAGCTTTATGAAAAAGCCCCCAGATCTGATTTCAACAAACATGAAAAAAAAATAGTTGTGGTATTTCTTATTCTATCTACTAGCAGGGAGGGAATTTTTGCATGTTTAATGTGTCCCAGTTTAAATGTATCTTGTCAAATGAAAATATTATGTATGCATAAGTGATGGATATAACATCTCTGTTTTATGCACCCATCATAATTTGCAATAATTCTTTGAGGGAGCATGAATGATTTAAAACTTTTTTTAAGATAAAATGAGATTTGTGAACTCGGAGCAAGAACTCTATAATTTGTGTTCACACTAACTCAAAGATTAAATTTAATCTAATTCTCCTCTCAATTTCATTAACCAATTCCACATTCTTCTTTTCATTAAAAATATTTTTTATTGTTATTATTATTCAATTATTATTTTAGTTTTAAAAATTAGTTTCTTACAATTCATTATAAAATGCAATTCACTTTTATATCTGGCTTGAATTTTTATGATAATAGAATATTTCCAATTTTTAATAAGCTTCCGGACAGAGTAAGTTTGGTTTAGTAATAGCATGTAGATGTGATCGCATGTATAGACGATTTCTGTGGTGTAAGTTTAAAAGGCATCTGTGTACAGACAGATGATCTGGAACCATTCTTTGTGAAAATGGGTCATTTTGTTTAGGAACATGCTTCTCTGCAATTCACTGGGCATATCACTTCTCTCCTCTCTCATGAAGTGTCGATGGATCGAGGCTTGTTGAATGCCCAAGCACACTCACGATTCTGGGGCCCAATTACAGCGATTACTGAATGTCTTTTTTCCCCCGTTCTTTTTTTCTTCTTGACTACACTATGCTTCTCTCTGTCACGCCCGAGTCTAATTTTTACCAGCATTTGCAGTTTGGGAGATATTGATCATCTAGTGTGTGGGATAGAATGACATTTGAATAGAGGTGCTATTAAAAAAGTTTAGCAGGTACTGTGTGAAAGAGCTGTTGTGTAGGTGCCTGCTGGTTCTGCCAGGTAGGCTTGAAGCCAAGATTATGAAATGTTTTGTGACTTGTGACAATGGAAGATGCGTGGGATTGGTTTGAGATACTTCTCTGATGAATAGTTAATCATCATATATTTTTTATGTATACCACAGAATGTTTTAAAAGAGATAGAGAAAATATTCTGCAAATGGATTTCTACAAAATATTTGTGTCTAAGATGAATATTCTTAATGGGAATTTTAAAGGGCAATCTTTATTACCTACCTTTCAGAAGTTGTCAAAGATTTCATTTGAAAGTATAATGCATACATTCTTATGCATTATGTACTTGTATACTTTTTTAAATATTTTGATATTGTTGTTTGCACAGTATTTTCTAACTCTGTTCTCTTTTGTTTTACTTACAATACCACTATCTGTTTATCTATGAAAATGTTAAAAATAGATATAACACAATCCTTATGATATATCACATTTACCACAACCTTCTTAGGTGCTGTAAATGATTGTCCTACAACTTGATTTTCACATATTACTCATGCATTTATTTCACTCTACATGAGAGGATTTGTGAATTCTATATTTGTTTTTTCACAACTAGATAATTGAATTGTAAATTAGAATTTTAAATCGTTGTCGCTTCACAAAAAACCTCAACATTGTGTAGTAAATGTTCATAGCACAAAATCCTTTTCTATATTATTCATACACATTCATATGTCCTTTTTAGTTATTAATAAATTTGGATTACCTAGATACTTGATATATCTCCTTTCTAATTTTTGTTTTCAGAAAAATATCAAGAAAACAGCAAATTGAACCAACATCTTGTTCTTTTACAATTTTTAGATGGCCTCTTACATTCTACGATAAAGACAATAAATGGGTATTCCAGTATATTTTAATCTATTTGTTTTTTTGTGTGTGTGTTTGCCCCTACCTCTTTCCAGATTCCCAGTCAAGACTCCATCCATCTCCACCTCATACACCACCTGGCTCTTCACTCAGACACTCTCCTGCCATCATTGATGATGACGATGATCCACGCCAATCCCAGAATGCATCTCCCGGTCACATAACCAAGGTTTCAATGCGATCAGCATCCAGGTCATCAGAACACAACCTCAAAATGTGATTTAACTTCACTATGATGTCATCAGGCAATTCCAAAGTGTAATGTTTCCTCTTTGTGATGGCGTTAAGTAGTACTCTGCAATGTGTTGTTGCTGATATAAGAGATCCTCTAATCTCTGGGTCATAACTGCAAGGTCTTCAATGCAAGCAGGTCATCAGAAAATTGCATGTACCTCAATATTAGGATGTTTCCCCATGATGATGTCAACAAGAAAAACAATACCAGACTGAAACCTCAAGTGTAGAATGCAATTTCCGTGAATTCCAGAGGGCATCTTCCAGTTACCTATTTACCAAGGTTTCAGTGCAATTATCATCTGTGTCAGGAAGCATTTCATATGAACTATGCTTCTCAGCCAATCAAATTCAAAGTTATCAGATATGACAACTTGTTGCTGGATAGAAAATGTTCATGAAATGCTCCTTGGTAAGAGCCTCAAAGTGTGTTATGCCTTCATGATGATATCATCAAGGAGAATAGTCCCAGGTTTATCATTGAGGCGATGGACATTTTTTTAATCAGTCAATCTGGTGTGCTTAGAGAATGGGAGAATAGGCTTGATTGTCTATTTTAGGCAAAATATTCAATTTCTATGCATACTGATCAAACCAACTGAAGGTTAATCCAAACAATCTGAATTTTCCAGAGGTTTTAAAGTGCATTCAAAAGATTTATTTATTATTTATTTGGTTGAAATACCTTATCATGTTATCCTTTATGGAGAAGCATTCATGAAATTACAGAACAACAGAAGGACATAAAGTTTAAGAAATAAGATCAAAAGTTTTCAGTGTTCAAAATTGTATAAATACAATAAATAAATAAATACAAATTGTCTCAATTTTTATTGTATGAAAACATACTAGCCTTGTATTGAAAAAGTACAACAACCTTTGTACTTTAAAAGGAAGCAATGTATGGGCTAGCTTGCCTTATGAAACATTCAGTTGTTGATAGATATTGATTGATATCCACTGATATAGCAATGGATCAAACAAGGGAAACTAGAGTACAGTTATTTGACTCTTCCTAGAACCTAGAAATTATTAACTTGATAAAGGATTCCTTGTGTCTAACGATCGTGTTGATATTTAGGATATATCATGGAGTCAAAAAGAAAAAAAAACTTCACACCTCAAAAAATCCCAAATTTAAGGGGGTGTCATGGACACATATTCTTTATATATTGTCTGAAAGAGTATCTTCTTCCAAATGATTGGATACCATATTTATGTGGTATGTGTGAAGACTTGGATATTCAGATGGTATTTTTACTGTGATGTAAAGTTTAATGCACACTAAAGTAAGGCTAGCTGCAATGAATGATTCCAGATGCCAGTGATGTCATAATCGTACTGAGTTAGTTAACATATTTGCGATTTCCTTTTCATTGAAATTAACTTGAGAATTGATACTAAAATGAGTTTATTATTTATATTTAGCAAGTTTGATTCAGTGGGAGAGGTTAAATAGTGATCAATTCATATTATCAATGTGTATTTAACTGTTTAAAAATGAATTCTCTCATTTCAATACACAGAACCACACTTATCAGTTACATGTGCAATTACATGTAATTCTCAGAAGTCAATGAAAATGTTAAGCTAATCCACTTATGACAGTTTTATTTACTGCAATTGTTATTCTACCTTCATCATGTTCCGATAGATCTAGTAAAATAAAGTACATGTACAGTATACTGTATATTGTTCAAAGATTGTGTATTTATTTTATGTGAACCATTGTGTCTTTCATAACAGAATACTAGTACAATGTATGTATGCAAAATGTATTAAAAAAGTTTGCCATGTTATGATTCCATCCAAATTTATATCTCAAAACATCTTGCATACCATATGCATTTTCATGTAAATATGTTGATGATTATTTTTATATATAAAGATTGTAAATATGTATAAATGGATAATATTTTATAGATGTCTAAAAACTTCTTTATGCATTGATTATGCCTTAGATGTTCAAAAAGATTCCTCTAAGCTGATGTGATTATGCCATCAGTGGTAAATTTTATTAAGACCTTGATCTTACCTGGATGTTGAGAATTGTTATTTTGATAATTTCCATTGATTATAAAGTTATAATTAATGGTTAGTTACAGGAGTCATGGGCCCTGAGTCATAAAGTCACAATAGTGTTCACTGCCGTATAATGTTAAGTTCCATGGAATCCTTGATCTTCAATATTCAAGGAATGATGCAATGATGGGTATCTGTCGTTTAACCCATATGAAACATGTTGGTTACGTATCCCATAGACTGCAGCCTGCGTATAAGTGGCCTCACTGTGAAATGTGTTATTATTGGGATATTATGCAACAGTACATGGTAATTTGTTTTTCTTAAAGCTCATTCACATTTCAATTATTCTTGTGTATTGACATATGCATTGAAGTTCAATATTTATGCAGTTCATGTTTTTTGTCGAAATCATGAAAGATTTATTGTGATAATGTGAACAATAATTTGTGATCAATGTATGATATATAAAAGTATTATTTCAAAAGATATATACTACTTTTTAGTGCATTCTTTCTGTGTTCTCATGTAGGCATATACATACCAAGGTGCTTTTACAATAATCAGATCAACATTTAGCTGTGGTCTGTGGCAAGTATCCTACTCATTGTCTTTTCCCTTTCAGTCCTCTTATTCCCAGTTAGGCAAATGAAAGAGGAGTCTTGAAAGTTGCTTTAGAATCCATCGGCCAATTACACAAAAGAGTCTTTGCAAGGACCATCTTTTGTGTCGCCAAGTTTTTATGGCGCGCCGTATGTGACGCTTTTAAAAGAAATCAGCAAACATTTCATTTGTCCGTTGAAGTGAAAGAAAACCATTGCTCACAAATGATATAGTAATTATGTGAGTATATAAAATTCAGCTTTAACACGAGCTAAATGATGTTAGTGGTTTATAACTGATTGTTAATAGGCGCTTCATACAGCATATCATGATAAATGGGCGCCACAACAGACGGTCCTTGCAAAGACCCTTTCATGCAATTGCCCCCTTCATACAACAAAGTGTTAGATTTTACATTTTGTTCATGTACCTGAAGAGAATGTATCATGTTAGATACATTTCCTGTGACTCCATGGATACATGTTACACCCCAAACTGTTAGTCACAAGTTCAAATTCCTCCTCTGTGGCACAAAAAGGCACTGCCATTCTCTATCCATGTTCAAGTGGTAATTGTTGTTTTTGCAGTAGTAGTAGTAATAATAGTGGTAGTAGTAGTGGTGGTGGTGGTAGTGGTGGTGGTAATGATCTGTATTGTAGTTGTGTTGATGTTGGTGACTAATCAATAAACAATAATTTTCAAACCACATAGCAAATTTAGAATACCCTCTCATCCCCCAACATTAACTTATGACCATCCGCATGAAAATGAATTGGTGAAATAAAGCGACAAGGTCGTTCTTCTGAGAGCTAATGGCCATTAATTGAACACTTACTTTGGTAATGACCTCTGCCTGCCAATCATGCATTAATAAAGAAAGACTCGTCATCACTGTCCATCTCTGACTTAACCTTCCCATTATTCATTGTGTTTCGATATGTCATAGGCAAAGAATCGGTAGAAAGTTCCACAATAAATTAGAAAGTACAATTTCTTTTAAATAATTGCAGATTGTTTTGCATGGCGATAAAGCAACCCCCCCCCCATCATTAGCTTACTGATTTGACGTATCTTTATAGTGCAAGTCCATTATATCACATAGAACACATGAACACTCGAGTGAAAGAAAGTTGGCTCCATCTTACACTTCATAATTACATTTGAATGTTATGAATTATGGAATCATAAACAGTATTTGAAAAAACATTTTTGAAGTATTTTTCATGGTGAGAGAAGGCCTCATTCTATTTGGACACCAACAATCATCTCCCCACTAGGTATTAATCCTTCATGCAGACGAGATCGTGCAACGGATCGTTTGCGCCTCGATGAATGGTGATGATTTTAGCGATGTTTGAATAAATTACGGGTCTCCTCTCCTACTATTAGGCCAATCACGCTTATGAATGACCCATCAAGGTCTTGTCAGCAACCATTTACCACCATTGTCGACAGCAACGGCGTCATACGAGCAGCAAAACAGAACATAGAACATACAAATTTACATAACTCATTGACTACAGAGAAAAGTCAAGAAATAAAAGGACATTCGTGATTGATTTTCACATTTTTTCATTTTGCTCCCCCACTATTTATAACTTTGGCCTATGTCATTTTAACCACATTACATGACCCCCCCCCCCCTCCAAATCGAATTAGCTTCGTCTTTGTTTACCACCAACCTAACACGAACGTCTCACATCTAAAGGGATATTTTTGTTACTTGTCAGAGTGCATGGCATTCTTACATAATAGTGATCCGACACAATTATTTGAAAATATTGACTTTCGAGTTAAATGAGGAGTTCTGAATAGAATTTGTCTGAAAAGTTAAGTGTCCTGCGCGTGCGCGATGATGTAAAAGGCTCATTCTTTAATCAAGTTAATGTCTCTTAAAAATAGCAGAAGCTAAACATTCACCGCTTTCGCGACGACGGTGGTAGCGACTGAGGCGGCGTCGTCAACATCAAATCTTAAGTGTAGGGACCTATTCCATGAAACTTGGACAAAAGGTATTCAGGTATGCTGGTAACATGCATTTTTAACTTCAAATGTCATTTGGTGTCAATGAACTTGGATCATGTTGTGGCATCATCAAAAACCTAAACAAGGCTAATGTTTTAGATTTTCAAAACAATTTTTACAGTATAAATTCCTATTCCATAATACTTAGGCTACATAATAATCAAGAATGATTGCAGTGTCAGGTCAAAGGCAAAGATCAAAATATAGATTTCGCTTTTTCGCGAAATTTTGGACATTTAGAGTCGGTCTCACAATTTGGATATAACGGTTTTGAGGTCTAGCATTTACTTGAATATCAATTACCATTTATCAATATTACAGTGTCACGAAGTCAACACCGATGCGATATTGAATTTCAGAATGCAGGCGAGAATACTAGGGGTGTATCATTAGTTCCATCTGATGATCAAAGAAAACATCTGGATGATCGCACAATATTATACACATCCAGTCACGCAACAAATAAGATCAAGTTTACTGAGGAATAAAATATAGGTAAATGAATATAAGGATACGTTGATTTATTGATTAATCAGTGGAATCAGATTAAAGTCCTTATTAATTAGGTGTTTTGTGCTTGACTAGATACGAGGATCTCAAATGAGCTACATGAAATAATGTATAAATGACAGTCAACCTATTAAACTGCTAAACCTAAATATAAAATTTACTGAATTACTTTTGACAATTTCTCCTCTTTCGCTACTGATTAAAGGGGAAGTCCACCCTTACACTAAGTAGAAGAAGCGCAGTAGATTTTGATGTAAGCTTTTTTTAAACAAGTGCACAAAAGCATATAGCATTTCCATTTATTTGAAAGCAGGATAAAAGAGCATTATATATGAAATGCCTTGCTCACGGGCATAGGTGCCGCGGCCGGGGATCGAACTCCGGACTTTCCATGTATAGCCAGGCGCCTTAGACCACTCGGCCACGGCACCTCCACTAAGCTTAATGAAAATCGATTACAGAGTAACATCTCTCTGAACTGAATTGTAATCATTGTGTGTAATTCATTTGGAATTTCTAGTCACGCGCGAAAAAAATAACACAATGTAAAATGTGCATGGTGTACTACACGGGTGTCAATCGGTGTTCGTGGTTGGGGGATTAAATTTTTTTTTAATGTTAGTTTAGGGGGTAAGGGTCAGTGGCATTAAATGCGAGTCTAACATTTTTAGGGGACCAGTGATGACGTAAAGGGAAACATTCATTATCATATTTTTTTTCAAATGCTGCGAATGAGCGAAACGACCGAGCAAAAAAGTTTCAATCTTTAATACAATTTCTCATATTGTGATACATTTTGCCGGGGACATTTTGACGTGATACTTTAAAATACATGTCATATTTCGCATTTTTCTTTTCTTTCTTTTCTCCTTCTTTATTTGTCATTAAACTTTTTGGGGGTTCATGGCCCCCTACGCCAGTGGGGGCGTCGTCCTTGAAACAAACGTTTAAAGTATAATAACTGCTTATTTCAATAATAAGATTGGATGCTTATAAGGAGTATTATCAAGAATGAGAGAGCGAAGCGCGAACTGAAATTTTTGAAAAACTGACTAGAAAATTTAGCATTTTGAGGGTCCTTTCGGTTTTTGTCTCACCTGCGAAGCAAAGTGAGACTATAGGCGCCGCTTTTCCGACGGCGACGGCGACGGCGGCGGCGACGGCGGTGGCGGCGGCGGCGGCGGCGTCAACATCAAATCTTAACCTGAGGTTAAGTTTTTGAAATGACGTCATAACTTAGAAAGTATATGGACCTAGTTAATAAAACTTGGCCATAAGGTTAATCAAGTATTACTGAACATCCTATTAGAGTTTCATGTCACATGACCAAGGTCAAAGGTCATTTGGGGTCAATGAACTTAGACCATGTTGGAGGAATCAACATCGAAATCTTAACCTGAGGTTAAGTTTTTTAAATGTCATCATAATGTAGAAAATATATGGACCTAGTTCATGAAACTTAGACATTAGGTTAATCAAGTATCACTGAACATCCTACATGAGTTTCACGTCACATGACCAAGGTCAAAGGTCATTTAGGGTCAATGAACTTTGGCCGAATTGGGGATATCTGTTGAATTCCCATCATAACTTTGAAAGTTTATGGATCTGATTCATGAAACGTGGACACAATAGTAATCAAGCATCACTGAAAATTTTGTGTAAGTTTCAGGTCTCATGATTAAGGTCAAAGGTCATTTAGGGTCAATGAACTTTTGCCGAATCGGGGGTATCTGTTGAATTACCATCATAACTTTGAAAGTTTATGGATCTGATTCATGAAACTTGTACATAAGAGTAATCAAGTATCACTGAACATCCTGTTTGAGTTTCAGGTCACATGATCAAGGTCAAAGGTCATGTAAGGTCAATGAACTTTGGCCATGTTGGGGTTTTTTGTTGAATAACCATCATATCTCTGTAAGTTTATTGGTCTAGTTCATAAAAAGTGGACATAAGAGTAACCATGTATCACTGAACATCTTATGCGAGTTAGAGTAGTATTCAAAGTCAGCACTGCTGCTATATTGAAACGCGTGATGCAGGTGAGACGGCCAGAGGCATTCCACTTGTCATGGTTATATCTCTTTTATTCACTCTTTTAAACATTTCTCATTTCTTTTGTTTGTTCTCCACTTATTTTACATCATTAAACTGATTAAAGAAAATTAACAAAAATTATGTCATATTTCAGAGGGTGTTAAAATAAACGAGGTACGCCACATGTAATTGGTTACGGGGAGGAGTAACTTTCAAAAAGATAATGTCATGTATAATATTATAAACATGAACATGATATTCGATTTAATTCTAGGGAGTGTTTCATGAAAGAAATTGACGGATGTTTTATCCGAAAGTCCCATTTTATCGGACAGTTTTCAGAGTAACAGTGCTTTATATCCAATCAATATCAAGGAAAATTGTGAGATCTTAAAACTTGTCAGACAAAAATGGTTGAGGAAATGCTCCCGAGGAATTCTGTCACCATCCATCTGTAACCGTTTCCGAAAGGTATCGTTTCTTTCAATAGCAATACTCATAAGAAAATTATGAGCGAAACAACATTAATGGTCATTATACGTAAATACGTAGCCACACATCATCATGATAATCATCATACATTTATTATAAGTATAATCATGATTAATAATGATAACAATAAAAACAATAATTATTATTATGATCAATATAACTTGTCATATGATTCATCATATTGAAATATTATGATGTTCGACGTTATCATTAGGGGATAATAACACAGGCCATCTCTCACCCAAAATATCGGGGGGAAATATCCCTCCTTCCCCACCCACCACGACCGACATCCATAGTGTACTCTGCATGAAACGAAAGTTTGTTCTGATATTTTTCTGCTCTCTATTTTTTTTTCACCTTCTCTCTCACTTTCTCCCATTGTATATAGATTATCTGGAGGTTTGTTGCCTATAAGTGATTGGTGTACTCGTCTTTTGTCGCGCCTGCATAGCATGCAGAGCCAGAATATAGAAGCCGCTTTTCCGACGGCGGCGGTGGCGTCGTCAATATTGAAATCTTTACCAAAGTTAAGTTGTTGAAATATTATAACTAAGAAAAGTTGATGGACTTTGTTCATGAAACTTGATCATTGAGGGTTAATAAAGTATCACTGATTGTCTTGCATGCGTGCATGATCAATGTCAAAGGTCATTTTAAGGGTCGATGAACTTTGACTATATTGGGTGTATTTTTTCATAGCTATAGTGAGGGATCCATTCTTGCCCCGATTATCTCCATAAGTGGCATCACATCTGAGTGGAAAGGTAAATTGAGATGCGGAAGAAAGAGTTAATTAAAAATGCAACACACAAGGCGGATGTAGGTCTCACTTTTGGATTAATTGAAAGATTGATAACGTCTAAAATTTACGAGGCATGAATGTCTCACTTATCACTTTTTTGTGCTTGACATGATATAGTTTGAAATAATTACTTATTTAGAGTCAGTGGTTAGGATCCATTGATTTAAATCATTATACATTGCTATCATGCGCGGTATAATGATATAGAAGAGACAATGTCAAGGCTGGATCCGGTGTAAATGTATATCCCAACCAGGACTAATGTCCCGCAGACAAAATGCTGATAAGGGAAGTCTACACTGGTGTATTAAGGTTTAATAAATGAAGAACTATGATGGAAACGTTAACGGATGGAGGAAAGTGAAGGTTTGAAAGAACCCTGCTTGTAAGTAATAAGAGAGTTTGTGTGAATTTTCTTTTTTTTCTATTACTTTACTCGTAGTGTGATAACGGTTATCACACTACGAGTCACAAAATAAAAAAAATGAAAATTCACAAACTCTCTTAACCCCCATCGGATCGCTTTTGTCATATTACAATTCACTAAATGCCATTGTTTATGTTTCTGTTTATGTTCCCTTATTAATAATTTGATTTAGTTAATGCGCTGTTAGGTATATATTTTTTTTCAAAGAAAATGGCACGGTATTAAATTTATATATAAATCATAGCAATCGACATTACCTTTAATATGAAAAAGAAACGAGAGATTGATATCATTTTTCTTGGTTGGTTTACTTCTGGGTCTTAGACACACACAAAAAACAGAGATAGTATACATACAGAGATCGTTCCTTGCAATGACAATGTACATGGTCTTCCCTGCATGGACTATGTAGCGACTCTGTATTGGGGTCGACCAACAAGGGAACATTGTATAGAGAGTCATAATGTATAACTTTCTCTCTCTTTTACTGCATGATTATATTCAAATTCACCCCCCCCCCACAAAACAAAAACAAAATAAATAATAATAATAATAGATGCGGAGGAGGAAGAAGAAGAAGAGAAGGAGGAGAAAGAAGAACAAGAAGAAAAAGAGGGGGAGGAAGAGGGGGAAAAAGAAGAAGGAGGAAGGGGGAAGAAGAGGGAAAAGGGGAGAATAAAAAAAAAGCGAAAGAAGAATATGAAGAAGGAGAAGGGGGAGTATTAAAAAAATAATGTCTGCTTATCCCGGTTTACGTTGCTTTTTGGTAAGTTAGTTTATGATCACTTTGATGCCTCAGCGCCCCATTCAGACTAATGCCAACACAGAGTTTGAAACACAAGCAAGATGTTCATATCTAATATAGATCGTATATAGAGCAAGGTTCAAGACATCTATCTACGTTTGTCAGATTTTTTCTTCAAATCTTTATTTATGTTGTGTGATTATAACATAGTAAATGTATCTGATTTTAAATTAATAAATACCAATAATAATACCAATACCAATAAAAAAGATGTTATTTTTAAAACAATAATTTCTTCAGATAATTCCCAAATTTTCGTATTAGCTGTATCTATCCACCCATCTATCTATCTATTCATCTATCTATCTATCCAATCTATCTATGTATACATTTATCTTTATCTCGATATATGATCTGCCCCCCCCCCTGTATCTCTTCCCCTCTTTGTTCCCAGCTTTATCATTATTATTGTTGTTATAATTTTTGTTATTATAATTATTATTATCATCATCGTCATAATCACCACCACCACCATCATCATCGTCGTCGTCGCCGTCATTCTTATGCATTTTTTTCCTTTAAATTCACGTTTTACAATCAAATCAAACTACTGCACTCCACACAACTCTCAATATTTGTTTTTAACTCTCGTCTCTCCGTGCACATTTTCCGATATTCCCATTCCATAATTCTTAAATCCCTTCTTTCTCTCCCGTTCTTTTATTCCGTTCGTGTACTTTCTACTCCTAGAGAGCCTGAAGGAAGCTTTCATTTTCTTTATTTCCCGACATCATGTAAATTAAACCACTGCCCATTAAACTCTTAAGGAATTGTGAGGTCACCACAAGCTCAAATTCAGCATCATTGCCCCACCATATCAAACTATTCAAATGTACATTATATCCTGCATTAGAAATCCTTTGAGTGTAATGTAACCAAAACAGTAAATGTCCAAATAAAAGTAAAATATAGAATACTAATAATTTATGTTAAATTGTATTTGAAAAAAAGTGAAAGGCAAACACTTAAATAATCAAAGAAAAATCTTGGGAGAAAGAAAATAATAATTCATATTTTCGAGGGAACCAAAAATATTTTTATAGTCGTTTTAAAAACACAGTGTTCCGAATCAATAAAATAGCATTAATTGCAGATAATTATGCATAACTAAAACTAATTTGAGAGTTTTTAGAATTACTTAAATTTTCTTGAGTTTGCCATTTCAATATGTAGCAACATTTTCAACAGTTATATGTTAATATGTTTAGGTATGTACTGTTATATTATTTTGAAGCAGAAGCTTTTCAAACATGGGTTCAAACAGATACTAAAGCTAGAGCTTAAATCGGGAAGAACATAATGTTTGTGAATATGTTTTTTTTTGTGTTGTTTCTTTTTTATTTTCTTTTTTTTTGTTACTCTCTGTGCTCACACAATGCTCCCAGAGATTTGAGTATAAAATACAATCTCTTTTTGGAGAAATTATAATCATGTAAATACACTGTTAGAAAATTTATCCTTAAAATAAAAAAAAGTTCCTGCAGCAGAGCCTCAAGAACACCTGTAATCTTACCAGATTGCGTAATATTACATTTTATCATGTAGTAAAATCAAAGAAAATTGGTATCTGGTGGATGGAACCTTACAAATTTCCTCAAATAAAACACCATTTCCCGTTTTTAGACAGACCTGTCCTCTTAAACTGTAGAAAAATTCCTGTTTTATGAATTTACAGATTGGATCTGTTATTGCTTTTTGCAAAATCTTTTTTTTCTGTAAAATCATTTTATTAACAGTGTATTTTTAACATTTATTACTTTTTATCAATATCAGGTATCCTTGATGAATATACATGAGATTACTGAGAGGAAAAAGCAATTTGAAACTTCTGTATAAAACGCTTTATGTTGTATATTATTTTTCACTATTAATTAAACATCTTTATAAACACCGATGACTCTCTGTCAAATATACAGATTAAAGATGAGGTGGGTTCATTTCGAAAATTTCATTCATTAAAATGTTATAATTCTTTCATTCTATTGTAAAGTTATATTCTATGTGCCTCAGAACTTCATAAAAAAGACATTTATGAAGGGATGAGGCATATGGAATGCAATGAAAAATTGCGTTATTAGATCACCTTGCAAAGTCCTTAGCAACATCACTTTATGAAGTCATCATACTAGCATTTTTTTTTCGCAATAAAGTGTAAATGAATCAAACGCGCACACATTACCACACTTACCACATGTTTCTTACCAAAGTTAACTGTGAAAAAAAATCAATGGTTATTCTGAAAAAAGAACCATATATCTGGCATTTTCTGATGACTAAACAGGCCTCATATATTGTAGGGGGATTATCATGTTGTATTAGAAGGGTGCAAAATACTAATCTTTTTAATGTGCATCATTGAAAATCATAATTTTTCATCGGATATTCTTTCATTGATGCCTCATCGATGTCTCTGCATTTTAAATCAGAAGTAACATACATACACACACACATACAACCGGTTGGGTTCCACAGCTGCTATATATTCAAAAGATGCACTGAATGGAAATTTCACACAAAAATGAGCTGTTTGTTTTTTTATAAATTTATATATTTTTTCCTGCCAAATATTTCTTTCTTGAGGTGAGTATCACGGCCTATTCGTGTTTATAAAGCATTATACCGCAGGAAATGCGCATTGGTGGCTAAGTACCGCATCTGTCAAAAAACAACAACCTGTAATTGGTGTAAATCGATGTCATGGTTTTTCGAGCGGTATGAAGGAAAACAATTTTTGTTCTCTATATATTCGTGAAAGACTCTGCCATTTGTATACACATATGTTCTTCTTTTGTGTGCTTAATGCTACATAATAAGGAATAATTTTAGCTTGTTTATTGTTGTCTGAATGTCCCTTAAATGGAGGAAATTTCTTGATGCGCTATCTGCTTTGTGAAGATTATCGGTAAATCCGTTCGTTTATTGGCCCGCTTTCATCGCATCAATCGAAATCACCTTGGGGTATTCTCTGTCGGAGTAAATATCTTTATAGAGAAACTGGCCCTTTTTGTATTCTATTCATCGGCAATTACAGTATGAATAGTGTATATAGGTTCTCCAAAAGTAACACATGTAAAAGTAAAATATAATTTAAAATGAACCACACTGTCTAATCTAAGAAAAGGCCTTGGATATTTTGTCTCAAGTATGTGTATAACTTACTGATAAAACGTTTTAAATGAAGAAAAGTACTCTTTAAGGTAAAAACACACACATTTCAATACTTCAAGCAATTCATTTGTCTCAATCTATATGATAGCAATGTGAATCTAGATTATAAAGGGAATTACAATTTTTAAAACTATACACGTTCCGAACCTGATTATTGAATCAATTACCGTTTATGATACTCTTCCATTCATCGTCATATTTATGTATACCACTTAAATGCATATTCTTAAGTGACCTCATCTGTCATAGGGTGAAATCTATAGCCATCTTATTTCACTAAAAATTAAATTTATCTTGTGATAAAACACCTGTAGTGCGTAGACCCATATATAAATCAAACACCTTCATTGTATTTATGGTGTAGCGCCATGGCACGATAAGAGCGCCAAGAGTGTTAATTGTGACAGACAGGAATGTGCATTTATTTTCTTTACCATCATTATGATAGTAAAGCGGGAAAGGCAATATTCTTTGATGGTTTCTAGTCTGCTAATAACTTTTGGTTCGATTCAATGTATGATAAATTTCAATCAATATGAAACCCTGATCATTTCAAATCAAGCTATTCGAATTAGCAAAACGTTATTCCATTTTATTGATTGTTCTAAAGTTCTGACAAAATTAACCAATGATTTGATCAGCTAAAAAAAGCTCAATGCTATATCTTATGTCATTTCATCCCCTCAAGCTCTAATCTGCTAGAATAGCCTTAAATTTTATCATAAATTTTCATAATTTTATGTCTAAATTTTACTCTGATGTCAGGTTGATCTAAAATATCATAAACAATTTTATCAATATTCTTGGATGGATCGTCCTCATTTTTATCATGATTCTCTCAAAATACAGTGACATGTTTTTTAACGTTAAAAAATCACAACCGTATAGCTCACATAATAGAATTCATACTCGCCACTGTTTTTTTTCTAAAATGTGAATGTTAGGTAGCATACTGAATGAATTAAAGAGAAAAAAAATATCTGAAACTATCAAAGACTTTTCAGGAAGTTGAAAGTTAATGGAAACAGAGGGAGTATTGATGTTTATACAGATAAGAATGATAACATTGATGATTGTCAATTAATAATGATTATGTTAATGTCTGAAACCATCCTTTAAATTTGTCGAAGAACAGTTGAAATAGACCTAGCATACACACTTCATGGTTTATTTTTTTTTGAAGATAAATAGATAACTGAGAGTATAAAGAGAATCCCTGAACATAGAATGACGAGGAGCAGAGAAGGGGGTGGAACGTTTGGAAAAGAATAGGTTGATATTCGAGGCACAGCTTATTCCTGCTCCGTATTCTCTGCCACTAAAGTAGCCTTTCGTCATTTTATACCGGCGTGCTCTCAATGGTGTGTAAAGGCTTGGAAAACGAAGTCACTTTACCAAATATACATTACATGTATCATTCTCCCCGCATTATCGACTATTATATTGGATGCATCGATTGGCGTCGTTAAATGGCCGGTGGATAAAATACCGATAAAATTCACTACAAAAGACGGTTTCTATCCATAGCCAAAGACGGAATGCACCCGATCCACCACTGTCTTGAATGTTACCACCGAAATCAATGACGTCTCAAGTGTTTACTCCTGATAATTGACTGATAGCCCAGCCATAATCACATTATCTGTTATATCAGCTAAGCTTTGGCAATTTCATTTCTCTATTTCCAATCTAAGAAAGCCATTTACTTCGTCCTCGCAAACAACCATTAATCATTTTCCCCCTCATAACCGATTTTTTTTTACGATTTCGTATAAGGTATAAGACTTGTGATATAAAACTATTACTTCCGTTGATTATAAACTGCACTCTTACAATTCCTTGTCAAAATGATCTTTAAATAGACCGAATGAGTCTTTGTTCCTGCTTAAAATAATGAACTGGCGAGGATATTATGGCACCGGAAATAAGTTTCAATAACCATATTGAGTCAATTTTAATCAACATTATTCGAGATCGCACATAACCTGCAACATACACTGTCCGAGTCAATTTGACTAACAAGTTTTTGAAGTGTGTGTTGTACTTTATCCCAACAAACTGTGTTGTATTTCAAGAAGCAGAGTGAGTTGCGATAATCGCAATGACTGGTTGTGCATTCTTAATGCAATGACATGATATCATAGTAGGTGTACAGCAATTGGGGGCCAGGCCCCCCCCCCAAAAAAAAAAAAAGAGCGATAAAATCATAAAATAGGGTAAGAAAAGATGCTGACATGTTACAATATTTTCTGTAAATGTTGTCAAAATCTATCTAAAGATGAAATATTTCGTATCAAAGTGTCACATTTTTCTCGCTCTTCAAAATATTGCGTATATGGCATGTCTAGCCCGTTACATTTTTGGCTCATTTCGCTATTGCTGCATAATACACTATCTACGCTATTATAATGGGCATTTTGTATATTTTGATTAAACGCTTCCGAAGTGTCGGGTATAAAAACACTGATACCCTTTATGGACATAAAGATCAACAGTTTTTGGTCGGTGATCACATCTTTTTAAATTTCTATATGAATATCCCCTTCCGTAGACTTGAACATTCACAAAATAATGATTTAGACTGAAATCACCCGACTTTTCCGGTTCAAATATTTGATTGCAATTGTCAAATTAGTCACTGTGCTGATTAATTTTGTATATCAAAATACTGATTGTATAAAAATGTCATATAATGATGGAATAATATGCCAAGAGGAATTGTGTACATGACTGCGTAATTGGACTTCAAATATTTACGTCGGCTCCTACTCAGCTGTACCGTGTCGAGAAAAGATCTCGGCTCTGGACATAAAGACAGAACTGTAACTTCCGGTGAATTTTTGGTTTCTCTGGCTTATTTCATTTAAGAAACCGCCTCACGCATATCACAATGCTATGAATATGATAATGCAAATTTGATGCGTTTATCCGTTTTTGTTTTGATTAAATCAAAATAAGTACATCAACATGTACTGTGATGATATTCATCGAGTTACAATTTCATGATCGCATTAATCTTTACATTCTTATACTGATGTTATTTCATTAAGAAACATTTATGCTATAATAGAAGAGTTTAGCGGCATTTGAACAATGACATTCGTTTAAAGCTGGGAGAGAATATTTTATCTAGGCGTGTAAAATACATAATTCTTATGTTTACAGTTTGCATTTGCAATGTCATAAGATCTTATTACTTAAGAACTGGTATACGTGATAATAAATGAGGATGAGGGTGATTATGATTACAATGAAAATCATAAACAATGATTATGTTCACACAAAATGATGATGATGGTGATGGCGGTAGTGGTGATGGTGGTGGTGAAAAGGAGCAAGAGGTGGATGCTGCTGCAGATGATGATAATAATGGTTAAAATGATGAATAATAAGCATGATAAATGATGATAATGACAATGGTGATGCTAGCGATTATGGTAGTGGTGATGATGATAAAGGATAGGGGTGGTGGTTTAGATGGTGCTTCCAATGATGACGGTTATTAGTCTATAAAAAAGGCAAAGATACTGAAATGAAAATGATAGACAGATGAAAAAGATGATGACTATGAAGATTGAAATAATTACCATAGGTCTAATGGTTAAGATAAGTAAATGAATATCATATATACATGTATAAAATTATGAATTTTCGTCAACTTTTCATGAAGAGAAATTGAAGATTTTCAGTTAACAGTCATTCCCGGCAGTTATTTCAAGGATTACAGTTTTAAGAGCGTCATTGCACTTTGTCGTAATGCCATCGGATTGATTATCCTTTGCAACTGCCGATGCGCTTTTTGGCTATCGAAAATTACGAATGGTGACAGGTTTGTTCTCTGCTTAGGGAAAATATACTAATTATAAACTCCGCCTCAGAGTTCAATGAACTCTTTGTCTTATGTTATAGCCATGAGCCATTTCATGTTTAAGCCGATGTGTAGCTGGATACGAGGTGCCTGAAGAAGAAGACTGGTTTATGAATTGTAAAGACCTGAAGGAGCCATTCCAATGCAAGTTCCTGGCGTACAAGAAACACGATGCATAATCGAAACGACAGGCATGAACTTGGCAATTTTAAGAACAAGGGACACGAGCGAGCAAGAATTTCTCAAACCCACAAACATTAAGACTTTGTGTAAAATAACTGAATTTCAGAAAAGGGCTATCATGTTCACAAGTCAATCATACGAAATATTAGCTGTACATCGTCACTGGGGAGAAAAGCGATCTTTTCATGTATAAACCACAATTTAGAAAAATATCAAGTCAATGAAATTGTGGATAGGTAGAGAGTATCATATTGTTGACGCTGAAGGTTGACTGATTTAATCACGAATTCGATTTTATAAATTTGTCTAAAGTGGACTTTTCAGTTTTTTTTTAGATCGAGTTTCACTAATGTTTGTAAGTGTGGAGATGCACCCTCTAAGGGACAGCCAATCATACACATTGCCCACATTGCTTATCATATCTGTAACTAGCTCTCCCTGAAGATTACTTTTGGGCGTTTTTTCAGGAACATCTTCATGGAACATAAAAAGCAAAATTAACACTGTACAGCATAATAGCTAGATTTTGAATATACATTACATTGAAAAAATAAATAAACTTTAATTACGCTCTCCATATGGCCTGATTGAGAGGCAGTGATGACGAAAGTGCAACGACACGGGATGGCTTTCTTTAATGAAGTAAGCTGACACTGGTGAGATCTAACCCGAGCCTCTAGTCGACTGGAGTTGCACGAACAGCAGGATCGGTGATGTTGCATTCGGTATTGTTTCTCAGCTGCCACTGATATGTGAGGGTTTAAAGTGAGATGATGTGTGGATTACATTAATCAAGCCAGAAGAATAGTTTTAAAAGAGCGAAGCGGGGGTTGACGACGGGGAGCGTGTGGGTTCGTCTGAATGACATGGCTTAATGAGGCGTGGGAATAAACCTAGAACGTGAAGAAGAAATACTGCATCAAGGATGGATTCCACTAAATAAGGATGATGATTGACAAGACTATAGAAGAGAGCGATCGGATACGTAGAATGTTGGGGGTAAACATGCTCAGACGTATAAAATCTAAAGCTTCATGATTTTTAAAATGAAAATCTGGCTAAGTCCATTGAGGTGTCACAAACTGCATATTTTTCTATCATATTTTTTTATGTAATCATCCACGTAATTCCTCAATTTGTTTTTATATTCCTTTCTTGAAATTAACTAAATTCGCGAAATTCAACCATCTCATTGATGAAATCACAGTCACACACAAATATTTGGAAACACACGCACCCTCCCCAAGTATGCATCCTCACACCCCCACACATATTATTAATACATTTGGAAACGTTCTAGACTCAATCAATATGAAAGGCATAGTATAGTTTTAATGTTCCTATAGACTCCCCCTGCCTCTGGTCGAGAACAGAATTATTCTGTCTATTTCAAATCAACAGAAATCAATATCCTTTTCCTAACGCTTTTGAGACCTTCCGTTGATAAAAAAGCAAAACAAATGTCATGATTAATGAAATATACTAAAGAGATTCTACTCAGTCATATCAGGTACGTTGTATCCACAATTTGAATGTTTATGACTGTTATCCAACATATAAAGAATATGTTTCAGGCATAAAATTCTTCCCCTACATGTGTTTGAATTTCTTCTACCCTAGGGAAAAATTGAAAAATAAGGATATTTACTGTAAGTGGAAAAAGAAATATTTGTTATTGTACATATCCTTGGCTATACATGACGGAGTAACTGAAGTCAAATGAAATTATGACGTCACTGCGAAGTCAATAGAGATAGACAGGATGTAGTTTTGCTATGATTTTTTTCTGGTTATATACAGGACTAACCCCAGCGGAAGTGTTGATTGAAATATTCCAAGTATTCACATAGATAGGAATTCAGAGGTCGACAATGTATATTTACCTGACTTTTGAGGACTATCTTGAAGGCATAAACACGCTGAATTTTCCTCGTTCACTTCAGTCTTGGGACCAAACGACCAAGCAGAAATGAGATTGTTTTCAGTCTCTGGATGATATTGATAACTCCATATCCGTGTCTCTTTTCTTTCTTATAGAAGAATATAAATTCTGCATATTGTCGAAACTGCCCACGAATGTTCTAAATAGACTGGATTAAACGTTGGGGGGGGGACAAGATATTTCTTATTAAAGAGTTCCCACTCTTAGGTTTTGTAATATAATTTCACAGTGCGAAATAATTTATTTTATTTTCTCTTTAAAAATGATTAACAACCCTTGAATTAACAACCTGTATACTTTCTCATATTGAGGAAACTATTCCCATCATTACAATAAATTCAATTTATATAAAAAAAATCCACTATACAGCCAAAAAAAATCTTTTCACTTGTCATCTTATTTTACGAAAGACCATTAGTGCCACGAAGAAAAAAAACACTATTTCTACTAATCTGTATATACAGATTACGGTATTTCTGCTAATCTATATATACAGATTAGCAGAAATACCGTAATCTGTATATATAGATTAGTAGAAATAGTGTGTTTTTTTCTTTGTGGCACTAATGGTCTTTCGTACTATTTGTACATTAAGGGAAAAGAGTTTCCTTGCAATTAAACAATAATTCCAATCACTTGCACCCGCGCAAATGTATCGTATAGAATGTTGAAGCTCTGAACTCTAATATTATTGCATATTTGGAACTCTCTCTTTTCAATTACCTAAGGTTCTTTAGCATTATTGAACATTGTAATTTCAGGTAATTGTAAGGTAGTACTCGGCTTGTTTGTTGCTGATTATTTTATTGTATTCTTCAGACAATAGGACATCGACAAACGTGAGTTTGGTGCTGTGAGAAGCATCCCCCACATAATTAAGGCGAACCGACTCCCTCACACTCATACAAAAACACGCGCACACTTTAATCAACAAACACTGCAGAATAACAATGTTTAACATAGGATGATTGTCATGGGAGCTAAAAAGTACTTTGAGTTCACCTTTACGGTCTAAGAGTCATAATTGAGTGTTAATGGCCCCGTCTCCGGTCTATTATCTTGCCCAATTAGGAACATGAAGAAGATGTTTCCCTACAGGCACATTCTTTGATCAGAGAACCAAGACATCATTTCGCCTCCATCTTGGCTCTAATTCTATTCCTTAATTATATTCTCAAATAGTTTAAGTTGATTTCCACATGTCAAATTGCCTTAAGTGGGACGACATTTGCGTACCATAGATGCTGGAGAAGGTTTGTGATATGCCTCATTATTTCCTCATACCATTTTTTTTTCAACGTGTTAAGTCCAAAAGAAATGTATACTTTATAAAGGATTGGTAAAAAAATCGATTTGTGCAATTTGTGTATATTGAACAAATTATTTCATGGCCATATTTTGTATAGGATTATATGTCGATAACCGTCTTTCGTTTTCAAATTCTATCACAAATATTAATGAAAATAGGTGCAATAATTTCACGTTAATTGTTGCTTCTAATTAATTTATCTGTCTTTCTCTCACTCAGTCTCTCTCAATACTTGTAAATATGCCCGGGTAAGTATATACATACATACACACATACATACATACATACATACATACATACATACATATATACATACATATATATATATATATACATATGTATATATATATATATATATATATATATATATATATATATATATATATATATATATATATATATATATATATATATATATATATATATATATATATATATATATATATATATATATATATGAATTATGATCATATATACTATATTTGTGACACTCATGCCATCTCAAGTTCATGGGCCATTATCTCGAAGTATTTAACACTTCTAATTTATATTTGCACTTATGATCGCTCAAAATGCACACAGCTGACCATTTGTCTAGTTATTTCAATAAAGTTGTTTCTAGAGTTTACCAACAACACAAATCACAAGAGATTTCACATCAACATTTGAACAAATTAATCATGGAATAACATATATGTAAAAATTGCGATAACTTTAATTAAGATCTTTTCAAGGGAAACCTAGATTTTTACATCAAAGAACAAAGCGGGGACAAGCTAAAACAGGCGTTTGAATATTCAAACCACCTTTTAAGATCCTAGAAAATGGGTTAAAATTGTGTTGGTTTCATTTAAAATAGTTTCTTATCTTTAATTTTTTTGAGATACAACATATCGTTCAAACATGAATAATTAAAATTTACTTAAAAGACTTTTCATTTTCACGTTGTACTAACATTACAAATTTCCTTCCCATTAAAATATTTTTCAACTATGAAACTAATCTACATCAGAATTGATTTCCACTATCTACGTCTTAAATAAATCAAGGTTTTCTGGCTCTGATAAAGAATTCCGACTTTTTACAAGCTATTTACACAACATTTCGCCAAATAGACTTTACAGACTATCTGATAGGGAATATAAACCCTTTCAGGCAACAAAACACATGAGCACGAATAGCCAAGTTCAGTACTTAGTCAATGGACAAAGATTGCAACTCTTAAAGTGCCTGCTCATTGATACCAATGGTCAAGCACGAATATAGTATTATTTACAATAAAAATCATTCATTTTTATGAATTGATTAAAATAATTTGTAATAATTTGAAGCAAAACGAGGACATCGACACATACTATTACACTACTGGGATCTGAACAATGACATCTATATTCTGAAAATACATTGCTATTTGTAACATTATCATAGCAGAAATGATTCATTTTATATTTCAGCGTATTTTTTACATCCTCGTATTTCATCAATGCTGGTAACCAAAATAACAGTCATAAGTATTTTGTATTCATTGATAAAAAAAAACATTATAACTTTGGCATGAAAAGTTTACTTCATCAAATTAAACATGAACAGTCATGCAAACATTTCAGATTCCATCTTTTTTTTCAAAATGCTCAAAAGAAAAAACTCTTTTCTCACCAGTTGCACACATAAAATTGAGCTTAAAACTTTATACCATTTTACTGCATCAACCTAGAAAGACATCAAAGTCGCTATTTTATTTCTTGAGATAGAGATGTAGGGATCTGTGTATTTTAATAAAATCTCAAAGAATTGTAAACATTTAGGAAATGTAAAGCGTATATTAATTTAAGCAAATAAGTATGTCCATTCACCCGTTATGCAACTTAAGAAATATATCATAAAATATTAACAATGATTTCATCCGAGCGGATACGGTATCACTAAGTTTGGAATACAACAAAATACCGAAACATCCTTAAGAGACATTTTATGTGGTAAAATGTTTAAGGGGGCATCCACATAAGTATACCGTGTATATTGCAAAAGGGCCAGAAATCCTAAAACGTCACTATACGATGTGAAATAATAGACCCTTGCTGTGTGCTCTGAACCATCTGTGTATCGAATTGCAATTTAACGTAATTAATTCTCACCCTTTAATTCATAATTTACTGAAGTGTTTTGAAAACATTTACCGGTTTATTACATCGTTCAACCATCCTACACCTTTAAATCAAGTTACTGCAAGCGAATCAACCGCTCTAATAAAATCAACGTTCCAACTTCCAAGATGGCGCCGTCTCATCAAAAGGATTAGGCCTTCTCGTGATGTAGGCGGCTACTCTACTGCTACAGTCACACCAAAGAGAACAAATCCAACCAGCCAACGATATGACATTCGAAATCATGTCATAGCTCCGATCGGTCTAGATTTGATTTGGTTGATGTGACTTGGCATTATCAAACCAGTGTGCAAATAGCTCTTTCTTTCTAAATTTCACCCACCCCATTGACCATTGTCTGTTTCTATATTCCTTGTTTCATTCATAACCACGTCGACGCATCCGAGAATGACCCATTTTCAACAACGAACCCCGATCTGTTTTATATATACCAAGGACCTTCTCTTCAAATCTATTATTGTTGTCCACATGATGACTCTTCAGTCTTTCCAGAATTCATGATCTTACGAATGATAGATTTATTGTAAACAAAGCAGCAATACCATGCCCTGCGTTCTCGATACTTTCGACAACACAACAAACATCAAGTGTTTTTATGTCAAGTAATACTGATAAACAATAACTTGATTATGAGAATTCCCTAAGAAGATAGATTTTGTACTCATATAGTGTTGTAATTACCATAAATGAACTCCACATGGATATATACCATAGATATTTATAATTTACCTTCTCGGAAATATCAGAGTATCAATGATTTTTATAGTCGTTTAATAGCGTGTTTTCAGATTGGTCTTGTTTAATAATAGCATCATATCTTTTTGAATTTGAGATCATTCCCAGTTAAATAGGCAGGGTTTGTATTCATATGAATTATTGCCTGATGTACAAATTAACAAAAACAGTCTTACTTGTTTGTCTTCATTTTGTAGTTTTTCCTAACCATAAAACCATGAATTTGCTCGATACTTTTGTCAGATATTTTGCCATAGACGAAACAAACCACTTGCTACGTCTTAATTAAAACAATCGCCAATACTGGTAGAGCGAATATGGTGGTAGATGGTGGGAAGAAGGGATGATGGAATATTATTCACCAAAGAATAAACATTTGATAGATATTGTGGGTAAAGGTCAGATACCATGTTTTATAGCTCCCTTTTATATTCATAATACCTCCATTTTCCAGCACCTATTCAAAGCTTGGAAACTTGGCAACCTTTCTCATCGTTTCTGTTTAATTTCGATGGAAATCTATTCTAAAAATAAGGATAACAACCTTTATAATCTTTTCGGCAGATCCTTAAAGGGATAATCGGAAATTAGTATATACTCTTAGATTTTTTCGCCAGTTCTCTACCTTTTTTAATTGTTAACGACTGCTTCGTCGCGGGTAGATCTCAGCCAAGCCACACTGTAGGACATCGGTAATTGTTCATTTCATTGCTTTGCTGAATTCGTCTTTCAGTACGAACAATTTTATCGTGCTCCTGCATATACCAACCTAACTTTAAGTTTTACATGTAATACACGTACTGTTTAAAGCATTAATGGACGTGACAGGTGAAGTGTTGTAGAGCATACGTTTTCTCTCGTTTTAACACAATTATGGTAACGCTGATAAATTAAATTTGTACTTCTCTATTTGGTGAAAGTTGTGTTACCGGCCAAACTGGGACTTTCTTCTGTCCATCAAATTTTTAACCACTTACTTTGTACAGAGGTGTACTATGTTAATTTGAGGTCATAGTTATTGGTACACGGAGGATAATCTGAGATCCCTCTTAGACTACAGTGTGTCTTATCTCAATTCTATTTTATCTGTGTCCCTTCAGTGGATTATTAAACATCAAAGAATTTGCACGGTCAGTGCAATCATAGCCATGTTTAAGGAGAACATTAAAAGGCAATGCTTAAGGGATTCAGGATATAAAAAAATTGTAGACATTATTCTGAGCCTTTTTTTCTCTCTAGTAAAATGATGCCTATTTTTAATGTCATTTTCAGCGAGCAAGTATAGTGAGTTTAGCCACCTGATTGCTTAAGGTGCCATTGGATCAAATATCATTTTCGCAACTCTCTTGCTTGATATCTGTATCTGTGTCAAGCAGTTTCAAAGTATTCTAGTTTAATATAAATGCTAATTCCATATTGAGTGGTGCTTGAACATTACTTAAACCTACTTTCATCTTCCAAAGTCATCATAATGGTCCATTACTTGGATGAACTTTGCCGTTGGGAACTCTTTTATGAGTATCATCTTCTTTATGATCTGACGCTTTGTCTAATAAATTACTTTGAAAATGCCCTATTGGCCATTGTATTATGGTAAATTGTATAAAAAATATCATGTAATAAAAATAAAAAATTGCCTGACGGTGTCGGGTGACTGTTTGTTTCTTTTTGTATTTTCAGTATGAACTTTTAAAAGTGATGATGCTTTTATCTATTCAATTATTTCATCAATCTTTAGTCAAATTGTTTAATATTATCAAAGTCATGATTAACGTAAATATGTCCGATTCTACTTTTTTCATTTACAAGTTTTTACAAGTTGTTACAAGTGTTAGAAGTGAGACCTGGGCCCCGTCTTACAATCAGTTGCGATTTATCCAATCAACGTCAACTCTATGAAAATTCATCGGTGTCATATTTTTTTTACAGGAAATTGCACAATGTCCTTTGTAAACAGAGAAGCACACTGAATTTTAAAGAAAACGATGGATGTAAGAAAGTGCGTCATATCTAGAATATATATTGAACAAACATGCAATTTATATGTTGGCGTTGCTGGCTTTCCATAGTTTCGATTGTTACAGAGGGTTGCGATTGATCCGATCAACCACAACTATGGAAAGCAAGCAACATCAACATATCAAATGCATGTTAGTTCAAAATGTTTTCTAGATATGATGGATATTCATACATTCATTGTTGTCTTGACAATTTAGTGCCCTCCTCTTTGTTTACAACATGACTTCGTGCAAATTTCCTGGGTTACACTTCGTAATTCCGAAACACGTAAATTGCCTATACCTCGATGTTCGTTAATCCGAAAACGTTAAAGGGTACGTTGATCCGAACATTTGTGGCGTTATTCCAAAGTTTCGTTATTCCAAAGGTTCGATAATAAATAAGGTTCGATGTTCCGAAGGTTCGTTAATCCGAAAACGAAATAAGGTTCGTTAATTATTTTGCTTTCGGACTAACGAACATCCTTTTTTCGGACTAACGAACCTTTGGAATAACGAACCTTCGGATAACGAACCTTCGGAATAACGAACCTTCGGAATATCCGAACCTTCGGAATAACGAAGCTTCGGAATTACGAATGTATGCGAATTTCCTGTAGGAAAAAAATATGACATCGATGGATTTCCAATTAATTGAAGCTGATTTAATCAATCACAACTCTTTCTAAAACGGTGCCCTGGATACTGATATCATTCATGAAGAATTTAGACAACTGTATTCTTAAAATCCATATTCTCGATGAATCAATCCTCCATTACCATAATGAACTTATGTTTATTTATCAATACCGTTCATCAATGTACCAATTAGTCGAGATAATCTAAGTAACATCTTTGAATGGATCCATCTATATTAAATGCTTCTTCCCCAGAAAATGATGAATGGAATTCTAGCGAAAATGATAAATGTACAACGCCGCTCAAACTGGCAGTACCGTCCTACTTTTGACCGATTCCCCCCATCTTCATTTAGTATGTCCGCTACATGACTGTGTAAACAAAGATTTGTTTCAAATTGATGACAGCACAGTGATTTATCAGCCCAATCAGAGAGTGATGGGGATCTAGCTTAGTACCATTGGCTGTGTTTAATAGTACTGGACTTGACGTGACTATAGCACATAATATCTATCATCATTGTCATGAGCACATCGTTACTGTAAATATTGAAATAAGTCTGGTCTAAACTATATCTTATCTGATGTCACTGCCTCGCCCACACGCAATAATTTTGATATGGGAATGTAAATTTTCATACTGCATTCAGGAATACAAATTATTCTGGATTCAGTTAAAATAATGTAAAATCATTAAAAATAATTTGCTTTATATCAACATTACGATTTTCTTTAGTTATCATATACACGCAAGTGCATGTAATCATGAAACTGCTGCCTTAACATTGTAATATAATTTCAGAGGTTGAAACAGTCTTTCATTGAGCTTGAGAACAATTACACGCTACTGTTATAAAATTATCCTAGTTAAAAATATTTCAAAATATGATATTGTAAATGGAACAAACGTATGTATTGAGGCATAAAATAAAGAAATTTATATCTTTGTCATATTGCCATCGCATTACGACAATTCATAAAACAAAATAGAAATACGTGCAAGCTTTTCCGCCAGATCTTTAAATGCCCTCTTGAATGACAATTAAAAGGAGAAGTTGGAATGTTCTCAAAAGAAACATGCATGAAACAACTCTACAGGCTTATGATAGTATTAAAGGAGGGAATTAGAACATGAAATTAAACAAAAAGAAAAGAAGGAACATAAAAATGCCTTGGAGCAATAAAACTCTAATATGATAATTTCGAGAACATACAGCAAGGTTTTTATCTCATCTCACTAGTTATCTGCAAAAATAGTCTAAAAATCCGTCTCCGAAATTCAGTATTCATAATTATAATCAACAATTTACATCCTTACTTTGTCTTGTTTCATCATTTTGAAAGGTAGTTTAAAGCATGGTTGATCGATTTTGCATTTTAATTTGACAATTATCATTAATTCCAACCACTTTTTTATTCGAGCCTATAAAAATGGTTTCATATATGGAATTCAAACCCCCTCCCAGATTTTGAAAGAATAAAAACCTATGTTGATCAGAGGCGGGCTAACAAACGCTGAATTGAATCATGTGGGACTACACGCGGTGAATCCAATTGCGCTTCTTCGGCCTCTTCAAGCCACCTAGGGAGATCATCTTCTACGTCTACTGCAACATTTCGCAGCCGGTTCATGAGAGCGCTGAATGTGTCATCCTCTGAACTCCTCCAGTTTTCCTGTGCAGCCGAGAAAAGCGAAATGAAAAAAGAAAATATCGTGTTAGTTTTGTCTTACTTACTATCAACTTGGAACAATATAAATCAGTCACATCCGCCGGAATAAGCTCGAAATTAAATTCTTTGGAGTTCTATTTTTTACTGTACGTAACTTCAATATTTTTTTGTACATAACGCAAACCTTAAAGAGAAATGCCAGTAGTTGCAGTAAACACTGATTTCATGAGAAAGTCTGTAAAACCAGGCTTCATTGTCAGTATATCATCGAGGATCTAGATCTGGTACAGTTACATAAACTGAACTTTGTGAAATCTTGAAATCTACGTTGAAAAACGTTCACACTGAAGATCACCAACACAGATAGGCACACGTGGGACAATGTATTATTATTGCAGGAATAAAGACCGGAAGTGACCGAATCCGCGCTTATTTTGCTTATTTCTCAGCAATTACACCATTCTCCCAGAATCCTTTGGCACATATTTTTTATTCATACAAACAGACACTTGGGTGGTCATTATGGTGGTCATTATATTAGATTCTGTAAAAAGTCATTTTAAGATCGTAACCAAAACTGGAATTAATCTTTAACCATTCTTGTATACCACTCTCACCGAGTGATAACCTTGTCTATAGAACATACCCACTCGCGCACTCATCCTCACCCACCCTCTCCTACGTACCCTCACCCACCCACCCACCCACACAATTACATACATTCACGCTCATCCTGGGGTGGTATTCTGAAACCAAATTACGTCTCATTAGGTATTGGCATTGGTATTGATATTGGTGTTCTGAAAAATCACCTAAGCACCCCCTCTCCCCGGTTCATCGGGATGCCTCGCGCATAATAGTGACCACGTGAAGACTTAATTGAGTAGCGATGAGACTTGGTACTCTGGAAATTCTCTTAGCACTGTGAATTGGCGGTATTGTCAGTGGGGAAGAAGAATGTCTATTACGTGTCGACATCTTGCGCCAATGGCTGCTTCTATTTTTATTTATAAGAATTACCATATCGGTTAACTATTGTGAAAAGAGGGAGAAGGTAGAGAAAGGTAAAGAAATGGAAAGCAAACATAATTATGAAAAAAATTAATTGAATACAAACTAAGAAAAGGGAAAATAACCAATAATAGCAATCTTTTCGGGGAAAAGGAAATGAAATAGAGGATATTGATAGTTAAACATAGGGGAAAAACGAATATAAAGTTACGAAAATGGATGACATCAGAAAAAATATGGTATTGATGTTGAGGTTTTCATCCATTTATTTCGGTTAATAGCAGGGAGGAATCCTGTTTTTTTTTCTTAATATCAATATAGGACTCATCGAATGGGACATACGTATGTTACTATGTTGTTGTTTTTAATTGCGTTCTTTCTCTATCAGGTTTATATTCGCCTGATTCACCATTAGTTGGTTGACGTCTTAGATAGGCTTATCACATGAGTTTCATTAAATATATTTTCCACTTTATTCAGTTTCCACTGTCTTAGTTGACTTATTATTGCTTTATAGACTGGATAGTGCATCATACATGAAATAGTTTGAGACCAATTCGATGCAATATGACATCGGTAAAGCCTAAATGAAATTAAAACAAAATGGTAAATAGACTAAAGGGAATTAGTAGATTAATTGGTTGTAGACCAACTAAGAGTAGACTATGTGGGATGACACAGACCGATAGTAGACCAATCGGCAATTTACTCTCTATACGACGATAGCAACCAAAGTCTGTTCTTTCTAATGGCTTGTTTTTAAATTTTTTTTCGATCAGGGACCATTTTCGTTTAATGCATTATATATGAGTTTTACATAAACGTCATTAGAGGCTTGACATGCTTCTTAAACAATATGCCACAATGGGGCTATCGTATATAGGAAATGCGCCAAAACGCCTATAAAAATGGGGTTTTTTTTACTTCATGAGTTCCATAAAGCAAAGGCACCATATCACAATGCATCTTCATAATTCATGTCTTTCCAAAGCTACAATTGAAATGTATAACTTAAACAAAATTAGGAAAGCAGTTTGATTGATATTTTGCGCAGGTGTGCACACATAAAAGGTAGAAAGAATGAAATCAATTAGAAAAACCACATTCATGAGTGGAACAATAGCATCGAAAGGATTTCCGATGTTTTGTCCCTCAAGTTTCCGACTGCGTGTTTAAATCCCTTAGGGTTAGTAAAACCACCTGACTCCTAAATGGACTACCGTCGTATTTCAAAGGAAAAGTTTTTTTTCAAAAAGGGACTATAAGTTAAAAAAGGTAGCAAGTATGTTTTTATGTTTCATCATCAAGTTTGAATTTCTGTCTTTTTCGGAAGAATATTTGTGAATTATGTATTATGCAATGTAAAATAATATATTTTTAATGACACAAATGTGAGAAAGTTTTTCAAAAAGAGGATATAGAAATCAAGAGACTATTTTAACGACGATATTGTGAAGGAGGTAAGCACCGAGTGAATCCGGCTAACAGTGATCATCTTATTGAAAGCAACCTGGTTATTTAACCCAATTCTTAAGTTAAAAGGTTGTTGCAAGTTTCATGAAGCATTTTTGAAAATTCATGAAAAATTAATGTCAATGAAAATTTTATTCGACCAGATTGGTCAGATTATGCGCTTCGTGACAGGCGGTAGCTTTCATTGTTTCCTTTGAACCTAGATAGAGGAACAAATCGTGAATACATCAACGATTCACATTTGACCGCGAATAGAATAAGGGTGGATTGCATTCTTTAAAGGAGAATCAAAGTTCTTAATGTAAGGAATGTATACGTTAACAAGAAATCCGATCAACAGCTAACGAAGTATTTGATTAAGTCATATAGAAATAAATACCTTACTGTTTTCAAATCAACTGGTTGATTAGTAGAACAATAATTGATAAGTTGATTTGTTCATCAGAATATAATTATTTAATTATTCTTTTATATCAATGTCATTATCATTTAAATCATTTTTGGAGGGTCATTAGAATTTGACAAAATTTATTCGTTGTTATAAATGCTTTTAAAGCAGTTATAGTGTTTTGCCCAACATTATCCTTTAACAAACATCACGCAAATATCCCTTTCCAATGTATTTGGTAAAGAGAAGCATATCCACTAAAAAACACTTATTCCATTTCATTATGACGTTTATGAATATCATTATATCCTTTAATCCCATTCATCTGAGACGTACTCATAAATACGTCCATAACGTTTATCAAATTATAAAAGAGAATTAAATTCTCCCCTTGGCAATCCACGTTTTCAACCTTTTAAGAGCTGTTCAACATAACGTTAAAATATACATTCCTAATAAAATGAAATTGATTTTTCAGTAATGCCAACAATACAGTTAAGCCAAATAAAGATGAACAAATATTTTCAATTTATTTCTCCTTAGCCTATTATTGCCCCATGTCACACATATCAAAGTAAAGCGGATTCTAGTTACGAGGGCTGATATTCAGAGATAATTTAATTTGACTATTTAAATGAAGCCCTGCTAAAAATATATATACAAAAAAGTTTTTTTTCTACATGATTACTAAACATAACGGGAGAATATCGGCCAATGCCTAGTTCATCGGCAGATCCAAATAGAGGCACATCCGGTACTTGCCCCCCCCCCCCGCGTTTGAGAGGCGCAACAAATATTTTATAGGGGAATATGTTATGCAAACGTTAGGATTTTTGTTTGTCAGATTTTTGCTTGGACAAAATGACGTCTACTTTGTAGTGTAAACCTTTTTTCTTTTTTTTGTTTGTTTGTCGAATTTCTCGTGTACAAAATGCCCTTGCCCCTTTTGGAAAATCCTGGATACGGCTCTGACCTAATTTGTCTCTTTTCCCATGAGAGCATTAAACATCTATATATCGTTCATTTCAGTAGTTCAGACTACTATAGGATGTACATGTGGATGATTCACCAATTACATAAGTTATATAGAAAAAAAAAGAAAAGTTGCGTATAAAGCAGTAAGACTGATAAATGTTTTATATAACATGCATGCTTGGAATGTTAGAGGGTGGGAACGGATAGAGAATAAATATGTTATGCTGTACATGTCTATGATGTAAAATGGGCACTTTCATGGATGAATGATAAACCTGCTCCCGGGGACAACAAGCAGACTGTACATTTCACACCTCTTTTGCACTGACATGTCATCTTATCCGCCCCTATTTCCTCTAGGCTCAGCATTGTTTGTTCGCCCATTTAAAATAATTAATGTTTTTTGCTCACGAATTCCTATCAATATCATGCTGATCGTTAAAGTTTGTAATGATTGTGGAATGTTGAGGAAATCCATTAACAAAAGAGAAGTAAAATTGCTGTGATGTTGGTGATAAAAGAAATTGAATAAAATACTCTTATAAATGTTCATATATTGAAAAGCATTTCAATACAGGGATTAAAATCGGCACATGATCTAAATCATACGCAATCACATCTTATCCCCGCTGAAACGGTCACCTATCGTATTTCAAAAAGTTTCATATCATTATATGCAAGAACATTTTAAATTATAGGATGTTCATGTGGGCGAATCACCAATTACATACTCTGAACTGTTTTTTTTTTTCATGAGTTGAGGTAACATGATCCGTCGACTAAGTGTAAAGACTCTTTCAAAGTCCTTGCTTTGAAGAAGCCGAATCGAGGTCAAATCGGTGGAAGATCTTGAAGGTATTATAAAGAGAAGGGGATCTCAGCAGGCATATGGATGTCGAAAATCAAAGTGTCTGGATTTTTTCTCGCTCGACTGTGAACTGTGATGTGTGGCGTCCATTCTCACCCATACTCTATCCGCCATAGGCAAAGGTTGAAACAACATTGTCTATTTCCTGACTCGTATCATTTGACACTTGTCTTTCTAAGTTCAACCACACATAAAAAAGCGGCGATTCTGCCCTTCGTTAACCGCCTGTAAACAAAGAAAATGTGTCATACTATTGGAATATACTGACATAGATTGAACACTTTCCATTCAGGCTGCGTACCGCGTGATAAATTTTTGGCGGCAAATTCAACGAAGGGGCGCATCAATCATGTGAATAGTGAATAGCCGATCACGGGATGCATGCCGTCGCCAGCGGCCCCCTGACACGACTGGCCTACATTTTCACCTCTGATAGAAAGAACAAGAAGAGATAGGCCTATATGCATAGACTATAATGCGTAATAATCGGTGACAAGTGAGAAAATGGGGTGTTAGTTTTCTTCTACTGAAATTTAAAGATGGCAACTTGGCTTTCATTAGATTGACAGTAAGGTCTCTATAGCAATATTTTTCTGTATACAAAATTATTTTCCGAAAGTAGCATAAGATTTCCCCCATGTGTTGATAGCTGAAAATATTTTTTTTCCTCCCTGTAAATTAAACTCTCAATAAATTACTTGCAGTTGGGTTGGGTTGATTATTCTTATATGTTTATTTCTCCAATAATGTTACCTGTAAATGTCAAAATAACGTTAATTATCTTAACTGCCAATTTGACTTGTTAAAGCGTTAATCATAGTTGTTGTAGCTGAGATGCCAGTAAATTACTTTTCATGCCTTAGTACTTTTACTGTGCATGTTTTAAAGTAATGGCATAAGAAAACGTAATTTCTGATAACATTATTAATTGCATGCTCATAAGGACTCCACCTATCACAGTGTATCCATTGCGACCCATTTTTCTTGATGTTTGATTAATCCGCCACAAAGTAACGGCCTTGGGCAATAAGCTGCTGGCTTTAAATATCTTAGTGCATATAAAGAACGTCACTTATTCCAACACAACACCTTCTAGAATGAATTAATAACGTTTCATTTCATTTTAATTTCGTTTATTTCGATTTTCAACAATTACAGTTTGTTTTGTACATTTTGACATACAAATAACAAAACATATTTCAAGTATCCCTGTACAAAAATTATATTTAGGATTTATTACATATCAGGTTGGAAACGGAGGAGGCTGCTAAAAAGAGGAGCTTGTAGAGTGCAGCCTCCTAATAAATATTCTTGTAGTTACAAAGCATATAAAAATCAAAATAACAACTTGAGCAAAAACCAGTTAAATTAAAAAGAATTAGGGGGAAATTAAAATAGAAAATGAAATAAGAAAAAGAGAGATTAAAGGTTTCCAGAATCCAGCCCCAGTACTCACGTTAGTGAAACATATTGTCATTATTTGTCAGTTTGGTGTAAATGAAATATGGGTATTTTTAATGATATATATTCAGCCATGTTGATATCTTATGCTATCTGTGACAGGAAGTAATCACAAGGTCCCAAACGATTTAATGCAGATTATTCATGAACCTTCTTCAATGGAGATCGCTGATCAAAGGTGTTCTTGAAGGTGTTAAAAGAATTACACAATATTATAACCAATGGACCAACTGAAAGGAATACAGTACACGTGTATAAAAAGAAGTTCAATGACTAAATTGGTAAAAAGAAATATAACTTTCCTTCAATCGTCACACAAATCAGGTGACATATCACATCATGACAAGCAGTGCATGAGCAGTGTAACATCAGCCCAAGTCTGTGGGTATTATAAAATTGAAATAGAAAATAAATCATTGAGGGGGCCTTAAAATCGACAAACTGACCACAATGGGCTTTTTATTTCCCAATTATTAAAATTGGTCCCAACCCCCATAATTATACAAACTTATACGCGTAGAACTAACACTTTGTTATCGATCTCATTGCATCGAGTTCTAATATACAATAAAGTTTCTATAATTCAGATATTGTGTCATATTATAAATGAAGAGTGACCAAAGTAGACACTGTTATAGGCACATCCTTGAGAAACCACTTTGAAGACAGGTATTAAGTATCGCACTTAAAGTAAATTGTCACTGCCTTGACACCAAAATATAGGTCAAACACAATGACTGCAGGATTGAAACTGAAGCTACTATTATCATAATCATAGTCAATACCCCCATTAATTGAGGAGCCGAAAAGGTATCGAGTAGCGCACTATTGATACCAATGGCTTTTCGGACAGGGTGAAGCAATGGGGGATTTTATATTCAGATAGTGGTGTCAACCGCGTAAGTATTGGCGGAAATCATAAGAATAGGTAAACAAAAATATCGTGGCAGTACTGACAGCTAGGCAACAAGAAAGAGAGAGAGAGGGGGGGGGGGTGCATGAAATAGAGGGGGAGGGAGAGTGGGAAGGAACGTGCGCGTAAGAAAGATTGGACGAGAGAATGGGGTATTAAGATCAAGACGGAAATATCAAGAGGATTAATAAAAAAAGGGAGTCTGATAGCGCGCGAAAAAAGGAAAACCATAAATGGGAAAGAAGATAGATGGTGATTCGTTTGTGTGTAGAAGGTGTGTGCGCGATTGTGTGTGGGTGTGGGTGTTCCTAAGAGAGATTTATAAGGTACAAAAACTAGGTTTTTGTACTTTAATAAGCAATATGGTTATAAGATCAAATTACAAGATGCAGAGGACGATATTGGTAAGCAATTATTGATAAGAGAAATTACAAAAGAAATGATCTACAGGAACGATATTGTCACCTACACTTGTAAAAGAAAATCACTATTTAATCTAATATTGACAATGGAGATCGATGTTCACTCTGTTTGATTTGAGTTAAATACAACCTGAGTAATCTTTGAACAAACAAATAAAAATTTACCGCTTTGAAAAAGTCGAGGTATTTCTGGGGTTTTTAACACATATACTCATAATGATTAACGTAATTTGTCGCTTTCCCCTTTTCTCACTTTCATTTAAAGAAGCAAATCTAATGATAACATTACGTGGGTTTTTTAATGTCATTGTATTTGATAACACTTACAGCATTTGGGAGAAAACAGATAATTACGTTGCATTTAGTATCTATCGCCATGCTTAACATGCTTTCATGATTTCTCGAGAGACATAATAACTGAAATTCTCGAAATATATCAACAAGTAAGAATCCATTTCTGCCATTACACATACAATACGATGTATCGATATCAATATTGACTAATCTAAATGATAAGTAGGGCAATTCTGTGTTAATTTGATAGACCAGCCGCTACAAAGGAATTTTAATAACTTACCATGTATATCAATAAACTTAAAGTGTCATACTTGATGTTATATCAATAGTTGCATTGTTAGTATCATGAAAAGATGAATTCCCTGTGCTATTTTATTAAGGAAATGAAAGTCTCACGTGGATTCTTCTTCTCGAACAATTGTTCTTGTTTCCAAAGTGCAATAAATACATCGTTCTAGCACAAATGCATCAATCACCAGATCGACTTGTTAAGTTTTTACTTAATTTTCTCTTACTGTACTAGAAAGTAGTTTTGTTTATTGGAAAAATACAAAGTAAATTATATTCCACTTTATTTGATACCAAACTTGCTTCAATATCTGAAAACAGTATTTTACACTGAGTGACTTCAACACGTGGCACATGCGCAAGTACTTCACAAGAAAATAAAAATAATATTATGTACATAAGATATTGAACCACTGTATGTTTCCAGTCCCTTTTCAATGACTAATACTAAAATAGTTTCCAAATGATGTCGCTCACGAAAACTATCAAGGCACGCTATAGGTTTCGCTCTGAAATTCTGTATTTTCTACGCTATCTAAGTTGGATATGGAACAATTGCATTTCTTTTGACTTTTCACAGACTATTCTTTATTTGATGTTTAAATCATATTTACTAATAAAAGTTTGTACATTATATCATCTACTTCAATATAAAAAAAATGATACGCGCATCGTAGAATAGTTTCAGATATAATGTTTCTAATCTATCTAATGAAGATATGAAATAACTATTTATTATTCCTACACTGCTAGAAAATTTATCCTTAAAATAAAAGAAGTTCCTGCAGCAGAGTCTTGAGAACACCTGTAATCTTATCTTACCAGATTGCGTAATCTTACAGGAAATTGGTGTGTGTAATCTTACAAATTTCCTTAAATGAAACACCCTTATCCCCTTTTAAACAGACCTCTTCTGTTGCAGAAAAACTCCTATTTCATTAATTTACCGAATTATTCTGCTATTGTTTTCTGCAAAATCTTCTTTTTCGGTAAAATCATGGTTTTTAACAGTGTATTATCATTTGAAGTCTGACAGCTCCAAAATTGTTTTTGAAAGAAGTCTTGAATCATAAGTTTTAACAATATGAATACAAACATCACAGCACATCCTTGGAATAGCTTCAGGCTCTGTGTTTCTGAAAAGTATCCGAAGGATCTTAAGGATCGTATACTCCAGCGGTTCATTTTCCTGGAGTAAGTAATTATTCTAAAACCCGCAAATGACACCAACCAAGATGTTTGTTAGAACGTTAAAAAAATAAAAACACGTAAATCAGAACATTTTCAGGCAGCTTTCCGACGGTTCGACAATCTGAAAGTGAAATAAGGTTCGTTAGTCCCAGAATAGCTAATGAACTATGCGAACGATTTCGAACAATCAAAACAACGAATCTTATTTCGTTTTCGGATTAACAAACCTTCGGATTTAAGAACCCTTAGAAATATCACTGTTCGAAATAAAGAACCTTGGGAGTATTTGAACCTGAAAGATAACGAACCTTTGTAGAAATGAGTTGTTACCTTTGTACTATAAAGTCGTGAAAGTATTCTACCCTGTCTACGGTAGATGCGGACTTTTTTCATTTAGCTTAATTTGGTTTTCAAATATTACCATATATGTTTTAAGAATTAAATAGGATTTCTTTGTTTTTGCTATTACTTAAAGAGAAATTCCAGTAGTTGTAGTAAGCACTGATTTCATGAGAAAGTCTGTAAAACAAGGATTAATTGTCAGTATATCATCGAGGATCTAGATCTGGTACAGTTACATTAACTGAACTTTGTGAAATCTTGAAATCTATGCTGAAAAATGTTCACACCAAAGATCCCCAACACAGATAAGCGCATGTCGGACAATGTATAATTACTGCGTAGAGCGTCGGGCCCGACGCCCTACCCGAATCCTGTGCTTATTTGCTGATTTCTCAGCAATTACACAATTTCTTCCAGAATCCTTTGGCACATGTGTTTTATTTATACAAACAGACACTTCGGTGGTCATTTCATTGGATTCTGTACGAACTCATTTTGATGTCGTTACCAAAACTAGCATTTACCTTTAATATCGTTTATTTCATTGACTTAGGCTTGCGGAGTAATTTCTGATAGTCCAGAGAAATAAACAGAGCATAACTACGTTCATGGCTGTGAATGGTATTCTTTACATTATTTATCTCAGATCAGGGTATATCATCTACATTTATGATGTATACATTTATTCTAAATTGCGTTGTTTTTTATACAGAAAATAATAATGAAAACAATATAGAACCTAGACCAAATACATGAAGAATAAAAATTCGCTTACTATTGCAGGTGAATCGTGAGCGTTTGTTTCATCTAAAAATGTTCCTAAATCACCGCTTCTCCTCCCGACTGTAAGAAAGATAGGGAAAAGGAAATAAAATAAAATGAGATGAAATTCGTAATTAGGTCATGGATTAGTTTGAATATCAAATTCAGCTTGTGAACTAAAAGTTAATTTATATATTATTTCAATATTCACAGCCAAAACAACACTTAATCAATTTGAAGATTACATCACTTGAATGTCATTGAAAATGAAATTCGAGGGACGCACATTCCATAGACAATCAAAGTGGAGACTATAATAATTATACATTTCTTTTCATTACCGAATCCCATTTTATCATACAATACATTACCATGATAACACTAGAATTAAAAACTTCCTCGTTACACTGATGGGAAATTCACAATCAAGCTAAAAGGTAGCATGATTATAGAAAAGAACAAGAAGATCATACGAATGGACATACCATTGATTTGGTCTTTGTTACTCAGCGTGAGTGTAATAATTAATAGATCTCTCATCTAAGTGAAGCACCCGTTTATAATAATCCCAAAATGAATACATCAAAATTATCATTCTTTTAAGAAACACAAAACACGAATATAGCCTATGGCAGGAGGATTAGAAACTAAAATGATATTCACGACAAAACAAAATCATGATAACACTTAAACAACTAGATCATAAGATAGATGTGAAATGCAGAGTGAGGAATGTGCTCTGAAAAAAAAATTTGTTCCTCTATAAACAGATTATGAGAACATTCTGGAGAGTTATGATTACTTCAAGTACTAGTGCTGGTCGAATTAAGTATGATTAATTTACGTCATTGTTTTTGTATGTGGCAACGTCACGTCCCCTTTACAATTCTCACGTGTCATTTAGAATAACCCATTAGACACACGAAAACTGTTATATTATTTAAGAAACACATCACAATACAGATCATTGACACTGTATGCCCTATCTGCTCATATTTATGTATATTTCAAACAGGCATTGCATCGCAAATTTGTCGTCAAAAGGAACGCCTAATGGGTTATTGGTTTCAATTGATTGTTGGACAGTTTTACCATAGTAACTGTTATTGATTGCAAGTAACCATTAATGTTGCGATTCATGACATAGGAGCCATAGGAGCCATTTTTTATGAAGAACTAATAATTAAGGTAACTTAAATGTGGAATTGATTACTACGTTGACCACACACAGAACAAATTTTCAAGGGCATGCCATAATACTGCGGTTTAATAGCACATTACCGTTCAAGTAAAATCTTGTTAAAAACATTTTGATTGAGATTGGTAGCAATAAATATGGTAAAGCGTTTCTGGAGACGCCCTTTCCTCGTCTCTGTCATTCGGTCAAGATTTAAAACGTTGTCAGGTTTGCGCATTTAATGCGAGCGAGAGTGGTTAGTTCTTTTTTTATTGAAGATAGCTGTAATATGCGTAATGCCCTTTTCTTATTAAAAGAGGAAACAGTTTGATGAAATAGGACAGGATATCCTATGCTTCACGATGCTTAGATTAGACTTTGTTATCTGACATTTACACTATCAATATACCACAAGCCATGGATACATTGCAACCTCACGTTTTCTGACTGATTCAATTAACAAAGAACGTTCAGACGATCTTATTGACTATTTCTAATCAAGTAAACAGCAAAGCAAGCCCATGGGAGCCCCAATTTGAGTAACCATTAATGGTCAGCTTGGAGGAAGACATGTTCAGTTTGGAATAATCTTTATTTATGCGATAGGCTGAAGTATTAAAAAATCCTCCATATCAATAAGGATCACTGTCTTTTGCTGTTCCTGGATACTTTTATTGTAGGGGCCTATTCTGAACTATCTGTCATTACTGAATATGAGTATGAAGGGAAGTGATCATTCACATCATAGTTTTGGCGAATAAAAAGTTGTAAAAGAACACTACAAGTGTGTATCATAAAAAATCCATATTTAATTATTAGAAATGAAATCTGAAAATAGAAATATTCCAAAAATAACGTTCCACGTATGTCGAACGCATGTCGAACGCCAAACAGAGTAGCAGCAGCTCCCATGTATGCATCTGTTAACGCGTTTTGGTCTGACGCCCACGCGACTGGGTTTGAACTCCCGACCTCCGGATGTGAGAGGGGCGCTTTACCAACTGAGCCAACATATCGGTGCATGTTATTAGTTCATTTTGATGAATTATTCTGTCATTATATGCCACATTTGCTTTGCAGAATCAATTACGTAAAACATAAAGGAAGATGTAATAGTAAAGTTTTAGGAGCTTGCATGAAGAGAAAGATTTCCTCTAAGACACCGTTTCTTTCAAGGATGGTCATGAATGCAGTGTTTTTGGAACCAATTACCTCACGACTGGAGATATGCGAGCAATTCGAGCAAGTATTTGTTCAAAAGGCATAGAGCTTTTTAACAGACATATTACTGAGATATCGTGTTGGACGACAGAATGGGCGTTTTGAAACTTCCATCGGAAGCACTGTCCGAAAACGCTTTTCACAGGGTTTACTACAACCCTCAAATCATAGGCCCTTGTTACATAATTATCCGTCGAAATCATACTAAGGCTGGTACAGGAATGGGCTCAACGTATATGTAACAGCCTTAAAAAAGGGCAGAACTGACGCCTGCTGGAACTTACTCCACCTCTGGATGTGGTTTGAAGCCGGCTTGAGTCCGGCCTCTGTCCCGGAATAGGTATGTAAAATGCCATTTATGAGGACATATAGATCGGCTTGACGTGATAGTGAGCAATGGTTATAGCCAACAAACTGTAATTTACATGAAAAGGTGAGGTGACTCGTGTCACGTGAACAAGGGACGTGAAGTCGGCCAAGTTAACACACACAATTGCGGGCCTTAGACCACAATAGAGAGTTTTCGCATTTATTTCATACGGAGACGTTCTCTAGAAAATTCAAGTCAAATCACAATATAGTGCTGAGAGGCTTAAATTGTCGGAAGTTGGTGGATTGGGACAGCAGATCATCCGAAGATTTACATCGGACAAATAATTGCAAATATGTCGTTGTCGAGATTCAAGGGTCAACGAAATGCCATTTTTGTACCTTTACAAGCAATGTTAACGAATGGTCTTTTAAACCACCGTTTGTTGAACCGAGTTTGTTTCAAAACACTGGTTCTGGCTTAAGAAGGTTGAATTCAAAGAAGAATTTCACCCTGATAAAGAGTTTATTGTAAAAAGAGCAGAAAATGATAAAATGTATTGCCGAAGGTTTTAGAAGAATCCATTGCAGATTAAAAAAAAGCTGTTAGAATCTTATTTGTGTGATTTGTGACGTCATATGCGAGCAGCTTTCCAAAATATCGTATGGTAAAAAATCAATGAAATGTAATTTACTCAGAAAATGGAAAATGGTTTTTACTCCACCTTCAGTAGAACAATAAACACATTATTTTACACCCGGTTCTAAACAGAAAACAAAAATAATTCATCACAAACCATTATGAAATTTATGCATATTATATTGCATGGCATAATGGGGCAGCTGCTCGTCACAAATCCAAAACTTTAGATTTTAATAACTTGCTTGAACTTAAATGGATTTTCCTCAAACCTCCACCAATATGTTTTTATTTTTTCTGCTACTCATGTATTTCTGCTACTTCTGCAATTTTTACAACAAACTTTTCTTCAGGGTGAACTTCCCCTTTAAACGCGCCCGAATGATTCCTAGTGGCAAATCAACCGAGTCCATCGTTCATTCATAAGACATTCATTTGCAGAACCACTTGGGGATGCCTGCCTTCAACCAATGATATCGTCATCAACACTTTCCGATTAAATACGTGAGGTATCAAAGAAAATGAGATAACTGGCAATCCGGATCCAGAAATTCATGATTTAATTTCATGAACAAACCTTCATATTCGTTGAATACTAGTAAGATAGTTGTAGCATTGTTTTATTATGTCTGTTTAGATGGTAAACTTGTATTACACGATACACTGCATACGACACTGACATTCCTGTCTTTATTCTCTTGGAGGCTTTCAATTTCCAAATTATCAACCACACTGGATAATCAAGAAGAACTTACAGCTATTGCGAAATCATTTATTTTTTTAAATTCCTCCAATCTTTCTCCAAAATCCAGAAGGGGTATATAACCATGAAAACGTTTGCCAAGTGTCGAGGATGAAAAGGACGCATACAGGATAGTCTATACCAAAAGGCTTGAAATTAAAAAGTGAAAGGCTTTGCATCTTTCCGTATTAACAGATTAATTTGATTTGCCAGATATCAACATTCAAAAGTGAGTATGTAGGAGTATCATCAGCGATTGACAAATCAGAAAGCATGAGCACCATAACCAATTAATTCTAAAAGTTCTTCAAGTGGGATCGTAAAAACCATGAAAAGGAAAATCATCCCTCTTTCCACTCCGTCTCTCTTTCTCTCTCTCTCCCTCTCTGATTTACATATTTTCTCAAGTGTCAACTAGAATAACTCCAAATCCACTCACTACCCAAAACTGCTATTTCAAAAGGAGACGTAAAGCAATTCGTTTCTTCGGCACTTTCTTCCAATTCACTTTCTTATGTCCATTTCCCTCCATTCCTCCGTTTTAAGAATCATGCAGCGATACTAAAATTACTCGTCTGTGATGTGAAACATTAGCGACACCGTACATCATGTCGAATGGCCATTAATGAATAATTCGTGAGTCTGCCTTAAGGAAGTCAGGAAGGCTGTAGTTCTGGTAACATTCTTGCGTTACAAGGCACTTCTGTTACTTTGAATAATCTTTAATGCTTCCCCTAGAAATGGAGCAAGAAAGGGAAAAGTGGTTTTAGGATTATACTTTTGTGACTGGGATATGAATGCGTTTCCATGGTAACGAATAATTGGAAATCGATTATTGGCAGGTAAGTATGCTGGTCAAAAGGCAAGTTATGTGGTACCTGAATTGACTGCTATTCCCGGGTACAATTAGAAAATTCAATGCAAGTTCTTTTTGGTTGCCCAGCTTAACTCCACCTTAAAGAACGTGAATCACAGAATAGTTATTTCCAGTATATCTCACGTCATCTTGCAACGCAGATTTGTTGTCCGTCTGACCTTTTACCAACGTGATTTCCTTTCAATTAAAGTGGACAACTACGTTAAGAGAGTTTGTTATTTTCACTATTTTGCTAAATATATGAAAAGATCAGGAAAATCTGATAACAAGAATTTCATATCTACGTTTTTTTTTATCAGGAGTAGAATTTCGTTTCAAGTACGTTTGTAGTTATTTCCTTTCATGTTGTTGTTTTATTCTTTCATTTCAGCGATATAACAGGCTCTTCAATCAAGTTGTTTTGAGAAGGCAATACGGTGTCTGATAAGATCTATTTAAATGAGGTATCGATTAATATATACATGTATATTTTAATTCCAATTAATTTATAAATCTATGGGATTGTTTATTTACTAACCTTACTCAAAATATTCATTTATTTATTTCTTTCGTAATTGATTAATATTTTTTAATTTGATAACATTCGCGATCGATTTTTTTTAGTATCAACTCTTTAAAGTGAAGTTGGGTGCATTATAGTATAGTCTATGTTTTTCTTTATAAGACCAAAATGCACCCACGGATTTACGTCATGTAATAATTTTATATATGTATAGATATTCTCATAAATATTATGTCTTAATTCAACTATAATGGAATACACTTACATGGACAAACTCTGAAAAAATATGTTTACCCAATATAAGGTAAAATGGATGTTTTGGGTGTATCGAGAAACCAAATATTTTGTAAATCTTACGCAATGTTGCTTTAAAATGTATCCTTCAATCATACATTTTCCTCAAAATTGAGGGAAAAATTACCCAGCAAACATGCATGTTCCCCTTTTTGGGTGAATTTCTACTCTGTTTTTAGAGTACATGAATTGAACTGAATGACGTGGCACCACATTATTTAATCGAAAACAGAATCATGTCATCAAAAGTAGATATACAATAAATTTTGTAGCAATAATACTAGAAATAATCATGATAATACTGATCAGTGATTTTATCTATGTTTCATACTTGTATCTCTTTTCTAGAGGATTTTAAGTGAAAATGTTTCGAAGAATTTAATGAATTTTAAGATTCTGTACCAGTTTACATGCAGACATTACATGCTTTGGCCTTATTCTATCACCCATAACAATTACACATTCAAAGTCCGACAGTTAGAAAATTGGCATGTCATTTGATTGCATATAATTTGTCTTCTTTGATGCATTCCTTGTATTCTGAACTCCAGTTTTATCCACACGACACAGTTTCTTGAAACAAACGTTCAATAACTAGATCTCGACATAGTTCAATAAGTTTCCTCGAAGTACAAAAATCTATCATAATTCGATTTATTCTTCTGGTGTATTTGATTTTATCTCCGGTTACACATGAATAGTTGGGGGAGTAGTATATAGAGCTTTAAACGAGTCATCACACGTAATTGACTGCACACTGAATGTTTCAACTCCTGTTAAGGTAACGAAGAAAATAAGGGCGGGGTTTTATCTTACTATCGTTTGAAGGTCGTTTAAATTCAAGCAATAAAATCAAACTTTTATTTCCATGACACAAATAAAAGACAATGGATCACCTCTTCCGATAATTATGACATAAGCATGATCTGTCTTGTGTGTGTGTGTAAATGAGGTTTTAAGGTTAAATTAAGGGTGCGAAAATGGAGTTTTGTTTTGCATTTTGAAGTGTAAAAATCCAACTGCGACATATTTGCTTCTATTCTAAAGAGAGCTCGCGGCCAAACACATCACACATACACACCCTCAACTAATTACAGCATAGTCTAGTAGTCGAGTGATATTTCAGGCACGGGAGAGAGGAACAAAATTATACTCAGCTTAAACATTTTTAAAGGGAATAATTTGAAATACAATAACGAAGTAATGATCCGTCGCAAAATATTTATCTCCAATAGCAATATGATTGCAATCGAAAACCCAACAGGAAAAGGTCGAACCGATAATTTTTGTTCAGTCCCAGTCATGCATGCCCGTGTGCAGTTATATGAGATCTATCATTTTGGAAATTATAATAATAGTTTTAACATACTGTTAGTCCGTTTTAGACAAATCATATTTATCTCTAAATGTGAATGTGATCCTTTTCCCCTATATATTTTTGGGGATCGATACGTCACTAACCAGCAGTTAGAATGTACACATAGCTTTGTAATAGCTTAATTTCTTTACGAGAAATCTACAGTATATAGATAGGCAAAGGAACTGCCCCAACTTCGCGCAAACTTCTTTATGACAGGAATGGGCAATTTAGCATAGAGCATGCGCGGAATCCCAGAGGGGACGCGTCCCCCCTTCCCAAAATAGTAGGGGGACACAATAACAAATGTCCCCTTACTATTTTTGGTAATTTCTGTTGAAAAGAAATACATCATTCAAAATTGAAATTAAACCAGGTATTTTGGACGAGAAAACCTTTTTTTATAACCTTTTTTTTTTTGTCAAATTTATTTTTGTAGAAATGAAGTTGAATTTGGGGATGATAACCCTTTTTTTTGCTTACTTGTCATTTTTTTCCAGCCCATGGTCCCCCCTACCTTTTTGGGTGGGATTTCCGCCCCTGAGATGGTTACACAATATCGACTTCCTTGAATGGTTTAAAAATACTCTTCTACAAACCCTCTGAAAGTCAAAGGCTTCATAAATCGCCTCCACTGAATAATGACTGAAAGAAGCGCGTCTTATAAAAGATGCCACGGACCTATCATCATCTTCGTGAAATGGTCGATTTGTTGTTGTCGTAATTATTGCGTGTTTAAACTATTCTATCAATCTTTACTCCCCCATCCATTACTCTGCATGATTTACTGACTTATCGTTTTATATAAGTCTCTGATTTATTCTCTATCATCTATATCATATCGTTTGATTCGCTTATTGTCATCCAAGTTTACCCCCACATTGTCTCCCGCTTTATTCATCCTTCTTGTATTTTCTACCACCTACCTTCTTTTTGTGTCCACTTGTTCAACCTGCAATTCACTTTCTACATTCCATACTTCCTCCTCCCCCTCTCTCCTTCTTTAATTCTTTTAAAGCATTTATTTTAGCCTGTAAGGTCTATCCTTTTTCCTAGTTTTCACAACTTTCTTAATATTATATTCCAGCTTTCATTATTCAGTTTCTCTCCCTCCCCCTCATTTTCTCTCCTCTTCTTTTTCACTCCTCTCATTTCTCCCCTCTCCTCTTTCTCTACCCTCCCATCTTCATTTCTTTTTCCCCTCCCACTCTCCCTCTCACATTTTAAAAACTTTTATATTGCTTTTTGCTCTCTATCTATGTATATATCTCTCTCACTTCTCTTAGTCTCTATCCCTAGCTCTTTCCCTCTCTATCAAAACTATCTTCTTTTTCTTGTCTCTCTCCCTCTTACTACGATTATCCTTTACCATCACTAATGCGAATCCACGCTCACTCTTTGATCCAATTTATTCTGTTTTGCCAAGCCAGGTCGAAGAAGCACCTATTTGATATCTGTTTCTGGAGAAAAGCAAGCGATCGGAGCTGTATTCAATGCTTCCTTCCTTCGGTTCATGGTTACTGATCCCAGTGCCACACTCGCATGTTTGACTTCACTTCCAAAGGGAAGAGAAATTGATTAAACATTAAAGGTTTGTTCGTCTCGTTCAGTTCTCCCCCAATTCTACTCAATTAACTCAATGTAATATGTATATCCGAGAGTTGCCAAGGTAATTAATGTCTTAATGTTATTATAATTGATCAGTAGCTTACCCAGGGTGCAAATTATTCAAAGGAATCATGCTCGTTAAACGTATTTAGCGAGTGAACTCTCCCAGTTCAAAGCTTGGTGGTTACCCTTCCAGCTTTCTCGCATTGCTTTATCTAAGCAACATAAGCGTACAGGGGAAGGCGGGGTCTGGGGTCAAGTTGAGCCACCACCCCCAGGCCAATAATGAATGAGTCAGACATTGTGGTGGTATTGATGACCCATTGCGTAACCTTTATCCCCACCACATTGTTTACAACTTTGAAACAAAAATTACTTTTTTAAAGGTAAAATACAATTTCAGCAAAAACAGTTAAAAAGGGTGTGAAATAGATCAGTGCTTTTTACCCACACGCGTCTTTAAATATAATAAAGATATTGTATTGTTAGCCCAGGTATGGATTATTTTTTTTGTCAAAGTATTTTACATGATGGATGCATAAGAAATGTGTGGATGTGAAAATATCGCAATAAGTACGGACTAAGGTAATTTGAGCCAGCCAACATACGTCAAGTTGAGCCGTGGTAAAAAGCAAACCTTAAAAAGCCAATGATATGCTGGCAGAAAGGAGCAAATTCACATGACAGTTCTTTTACTTTTAGAGGATATTAGTAGTTTTAGAGAATTAGCAAGTGAAAAGACATTAAATAACAATTTGACATGCTGGTTCATCCCGCATACATTTTGTACATAGTTTTTGTGGCTTAACTTACCCATGAAGGTGTCACAACTTACCCCTACCCAGTGCCTATGTATCATTGTGCCATACGTGGCGCCAAAACACAACATATCTGTTGTAAGGCACGGAAGAAGTACACTAAATGTAAATTGCTACCCGTCGCTTTCAAATATGGGTCGTGTGGTCCAGTGTTTAGAGCATTGGACTCATAATCGCAAGGTTGTGAGTTCGAATCCCAACTCTGCCATTGTCTCCACTTTGATAAAAAGGCCCAAGAGTGAGTTCTGTCGTCAATTACGTCAGCCACTATGACTGATTAACCTAGATTTAAAATGTTTCCAAGGTAATTGGTTGTATACCAGCTTGGCGTTTACCAGCAACAAATGCTGTCCTGCCGAGTTCCTATGGGAGTTACCACAAACAAAAACAGAAACAAACAGAAATAAGATTGTCCAATGAGTGAAAGTTTAGTAGAAGCGTTTCGGCGTGACACACGCGGAAGAGTCGCTAAGGTCGGAATCTATCTGCCAGAAACATGTACAATTGGAGGCCAAACGTGACATTCATAAGAAAATGCACATTATTGAATCTAGAGGTTCGCGCATATTTGGCCGATTTACTATTTTATTTTTTGGTCTAGGAATGAACAGAGTATATTCAATCAGAATAAACAAGTTTTTTAAATCTAAGATGAAAGGAAGACGTCATTTTATGAGATTTGGGGCGTTGTCGAATTGATTCAAGCAAATAAATTCGCAACATTGGTATCATTGGCCTATCAAAATTTCATGGGTCATGTGGTACAGTGGTTAGAGCATTGGACTAATAATCGCACTGTTTTGAGTTCGAATACCACACTGCCAATGTCTCCACTTTTATATAAAAAAAGGCTCAAGAGTATTAACTGTCGTCTATAAAGTCAGCCACTATGACTTATTAACCTAGACGTAAAATGTTTCCAACACTCTTAAAATTTTGGGCAACATGCTGTCCAAACAAAAATTGGTTATATCTTCATCCAATTCTGGGAAGTTTTCAACCAACAATGTGCGCTTTGGTGAAAACTACACAGTATTGATTGAAAACTACCCAGATTTTGATATATTTTTTATAACCAGTTGCTGTGTGGATAGTATGCTGCCCAACATTTTAAGAGTTTAGGTAATTGGTTATATACCAGCTTGGCGCTTACCAGCAAAATGCTGTCCTGCATAGTTCCTACGGGAGTTGCCATTAAATCAACGAGTCTATTGACGTGACTATTATTGGATGGCAAATTACCATAGTGTTAATAGTAACGCAGTATTGGATCATTTTCACTTGAACATTACTTGCCATTTGAATGTGAATTGATTGAGTCTTGCTTTAATAAAGAGTTTCCTTATTACACACTGGGAATACACACTTCAACCAATAATGCAAAGCACCATCGCGGCTAATATCCCTGATGAACTTACACCACCGAGGCGGAATGCGGCGTTCTGTGACCTGTCGCTTCATTTTACTCTTCAAATTCGTCAAAAATTACAAAGTGACGTCCCTCCTGAATCGCACCCAATTTTGAAATGAATCGATATCAAGCAAAACGTTCTCCTACATACTAGGGCCCCGCTTACAAAGAGTTAGGATTGATCCATGTCATACCGAGATTTTTTTACCTGACTGCTAAGAAAGCACGAATGCCTGTGAGCAAGCAACCAGGGAACCGACGGCTTAAGGTCCTCTCCGAGGGACCTGGTAATAAGGATAAATGCCTTACCAAAGGGCACTAGCACACCACTTGGGAATCGAACCCGGGCCCCCGAAATCCGAAACCCCCGCTCTACCGACTGAGCTATCGCGCCTCCATTTTATCGTTACTCTATGGAAATCCACCAGTGTCATAATTTGACACTGATGACTGAGACTATCCACATGGGAACCAGATCAAGGCCAGTCTAGTTGGCACAAATTCAAGTTGGATCATGAACAAGATTGTGGTATAAAATAACAGAATGAGAGACACATACTTCTTTGGTATCTAATGCAAGTAAAACCCAACCAATATTAGTATTATGTTCAGCTTTAAACTTTTATGGAGGAGTTACTTCACCAATTATAGATTTTTTTCGTGAAAAGACTTGTTCGTTTAGTCATGTATAAATGGGCATACATCTAGTTATAGACCAGCATGACTTAAATCTAAAATTACATAACAGTTAGAAAAATGACCAAAATTTATCAAACAGTTTACACAAGACTGTACACACAGGAACCAGATCAAGCTAGTTGGCACAAATTCAAGTTGGATCATAAACAAGACTGTGGTGTAATTATGTGGATAGATTACCAAGATTCGGTGACTTTTGATGTTACCAACATACCTTGCTGGAATTGTGAATATTCGGCTTTAATGATATCTTGTTTATTCAATTCATGTGTCTGTCTTATGGCGCTTGCCGCACTAAGTGGTGCGTTAAGTCGTCAGTCAAAATATCAAACGCAAGTTCCAAAAGCACACATAAATTTTTCTTCAATTTTAAATTTGATAACGTTTGATTTACAAAGTGGTCCGCATTTGCAACGAGCCCTCGTGTCACTCGTTGTGTAAATTTCGGTTTTGAGTTTTTAGAGAAAGATCATAATTGGTGGCTAACATGAGGAATATAATGAAGCGCATGGTGATTAATCTTACCTTGAAAATTACATGTTCGCTGGTGTAAGAGGAATGTATTGGTATAGGCTTGGCCGCATCCTCCTAAAGTAAAAGCGAAAAAAAAAACATAATTTTTACTTTGAATTTAGATATCTCACAAAAAGACTTTTTTTAGAGTGAAAGGTACGATAGGGGCTTCATTTCAATTTCAAAGGTGTCAGAGAAAGAAAGGGCTAACACACGAGAGAGGGAGAATGAGAAAGAAGAAATAGAAGAAGCTGGAAAGAAGGATGGCAGAAAGGAGAATAAAGAACAATTTAGATAAAGTGATCCAAACAGACGACTACTTATGCACTTTCACAATGCAATATCTTCTAAGTCATTTTCATAAATATGCTTTTGGCATGATGGGCATGATATGTCATACCCCCCTTCCCTCACCCTCCTCGCTATAAAATTGCATATTTAAGTAATAATACATTGATCACGAATTATTTAATGGCGATTCTTCTATCGTTTTGATTGTTGAAAAAGGTCGATTGCCAAAGAGAAGCTATAACAATAACATACTCAATGTCAGTTGATCACTATTCCCTTTGGGGTTTGAGTGATAAATGAAATATGCTGGAAAGAACGCCCATGCTCTTAATACATCCCTGCCCTTGACAGATTCACAAAATAGTCGTGCTAGACACGATCAGTCATCAAATGATTCCACGTTCTTTGGTATCATTGAGGAATAAATCATGTCCGAAATTTAATTGATAAAGCCTGTGGCATAAGTGGGCAAAGAAGGGAAACCATTTCTCTACTTTCGGATCAAAGGGGGTTTCTTGATTCGATGTTGGTAGGTCGACGTCACGTAGCTGACTATGGCTTCCTGATCATTTCATAACAAACAACATAGAGTAAATTCTTTCTATTCACAATGAGTCCAACAGAATAAAATCAAAACGGTGAGTCTTAAAGGTCAGGTATGTTCTTACGATACCATACGACTCACTTAAGTTTAACTACCATACCGACGACCCTAGCAGGGAGATAGGTACTCTCAAATTCTGAAACAAATAAGGTATTGACCACGAGGAACTATGCATAAGGTGTGCTGAATTCGCACCCCACCATTTTCATTTTTTTTATTATACCGATACTGAGAATGTAAATGGAATGGTGGATTGTCATTGACTGGCTTTCAGAATGCTGCAGCTATCTGGAATCTTTATTAATGCATCTTCTAACGTAAAAACAATGATAAAATGATCACTGAATTTAGTGGAGTAAGATGTCGGTCTCTGAACATGCTGTCATTTTCAAATTTTGCAAATTTTGACGACATTATAGAAAACGCTGTGGCGACTATAATCATTGATTTAAGGGATCGATATATGACAGCATACATCCAACATGTAATCATTATGAAAGGTCATTTTGGACGAAATTATGTCGCAAAAGCATTGAGAATTTAAAAAACAGTGAAAATTTAAGAAATATGAGCCAAATTCAATTGCCTTTTTGTATCATTACATTACGTAAAACTTAATAAAACAAATGATGTTACAAAAATTGAAACCGTTTGAAGACTAAGTACTTATATAATATAATCAACTGTTCAGCTTTTTCTTTGCCTATCAAATCATCAAATGGTACATAAATGTACATAACCAGGATTACTATGATCATACGGTAGACGCAGGACTTCTTCACTAATCATTACGTCATTTGGCTCTTCAGGGACAAGGGAGGCGCCGCAGAAAGTGCACCTGAATATTCACATACATGCGATGGTATATTTCGTTTTCTTTTTAAAAAAGCAGCAGATCTCCCGCACATGCAAATCATTATCATGGAATGTCAGAAATTGTCACTTTGTAATTTTTTTTGGAAAGACACATTATCCTACATTTTCTTAGGGCTGTTTGAATTTTCCTTAGCAGAAGCGATTAGCAGTATAAGGATCAATGTTTAAAGATCGTCATCAAGTTTTGCCACAAACCATTATTCATATACCGCAAGAGGGGTTACTTTATCGGACATCTATGCCCATACATAAAGGAAAAATGCCAACATCAAAATTATGGAGTCTTATCATGTTTACGCGTGCTGAATGCTTAAATGTAAAAGAAAAAATACAATATAAGGAGAGAAACAAAACATATAGGACGATTCATTCACCGAAATTCTCAGTTTCCGATGGAATTGTCGAGTTTTAAACTATTATGTTATGAATTTTTCAGTGGTGAGACACAAGTCATGATCGACTGTATAAGAACTCTGAAATTATTGTCAGTACGATGATTAATACCCAAACGTTGAGAGTCAGTAGTTCTCATACCTACTTCACCCTCACTTTAAGCAGTGATTCTCATTCAGTTATCACTCATGCATAAACAGAAGATTACTAGTCCCTTATCTCGATTGATATACATATAAATACATATTAACGGCGTTTATTACGGGGAAAGGTATTATATGCTACGAAAGTCCATAAAAATGTAAATGATCAGTTAGGAAAGATGCGAGATTCTGCATAAGATGATACTCCGCGTCTTGCTTGAACTCACCAGTTCCTGACTGTATGCATGATTTTCTTGTTGCAGTTGCCTCTTCTTTTGCTGTTCTCCTGCAGTCCAATGACTCTCCTAGAAAAGAACAAGAAAGGTAGAAGGTATTGGAACCGAAAGGTAATTGTGCAACGGGGGACATTGAAAAGGATGTGTGAACTTTCGTCAAAAGAAAAATATATTTTGGGAAAATATGGTATCAATGTTAGGATTGGTAAATGAAAATCATGTCAATTTTCATTCAAAGTAGAATCTGATCTCTATGTTGGTCACACCTGGACGACGATTGCCAAGCATATTATTAATGTCGTTATGGCTTTGTCAGATTTCATGAATTGAATCATGGAATCACTGGATCTGATGTCCTGTGAATGAACCACTGATTCAAGACATCCGAAAAAAATCTTCATTCAGAGGGAAGCTTAACACTACAGATTACAAAATTAAATCACAGTAAGTAACGACTTTGTACATGCATTCTATATCATACATGTAGTTACATTCATTTTTTGGTCAGCGTTCATTATGAATTCAATGTCGAAATATTTATATGGGCTAGATATTGACGACATGTTACACCAGAATTAAGATATATCATTCACTTACACATCCCGAACGGTTTATGAATTGGCTTACCACGCTTTTGAAAAAGAATTGTGAGCATTTCATGTCTTTGGTATCAAGTAAATACAGTGCATCACGATACAGTCAATTTTTCATTTAATGTGTTCTGACATAAAAATGTTAACTGTGCACCACCCCTATAGGAGGCATACCTAAGAAAGGGATGTCATCAGTTCCCATAATCATGTTAATGGAACCTGTGAAACCAGGCGTTAGACATTCCAAGATGAAAATTATAGAGTAACCACTATCCATTATCATGATTATTTGGTTCTGCATACAAAATGACTTTGATTTTAAGATGCGTGTTGAGTATGTCTTGAAAACAAACCGCATTACAATGCTCAAACAACCGTCGGACCTATCCTTGATTTTTACTTCCAGACAAAGAATGGTTGAATGGAAGATATAGATAGCCATTAATAGAGAAAGGAGGAAGAGAGGGAGAGAGAAGAAAAAGAGAGAGACTGGGATGAGCAAGTGGGACAATAAACTAACGAAAGATAGTCACTTCTCGGATATTTCTTTCTTGAACGTCGAAGAGTATGTAGTACATGTAGTAACAAAAGAGTCATTACAGAGCGGTGTTGGCTCAGTCGCTAACGCGTCTGCCCGTCGAACCAAAGATCGTGGGTTCGAGTCCACCCCGGGCGGATGACTGAAGCCAGTGCGTTGGCTGTAAACGTCTCTCCCATATTTCATAGATGCAGGCTATGTTAAAATGGAAAGCACTCCTTCCCTCGGAAAGGACGTTAAATGGAGGCCCCGTGTAGAGGAGAGTCACCACCTTTGCATGTTAAAGGTCAAGTCCACCTCAGAAAATGTTGACTTGAACCAACAGAGAAAAATCAGACAAGCACAATGCTGGAAATTTCATCAAAATCGGATGTAAAATAAAGTTATGACATTTCAAAGTTTCGCTTATTTTTAACAAAATAGTTATATGAACGAGCCAGTTACATCCAAATGAGAGAGTTGATGATGTCACTCACTCACTATTTCTTTTGTTTTTTATTGTTTGAATTATACAATATTTCAATTTTTACAAATTTGACGATTAGGACCTCCTTGCCTGAAGCACAAAATGTTAAAATAATGGAATTCCACGTGTTCAGGGAGGAATGAAGCTTCATTTCACATGACAATGACAAGAAAATCAAAATATTTAATATTTCAAACAATAAAAAACAAAAGAAAAAGTCAGTGAATGACATCATCGAATCTCTCATTTGGATGTAGCTGGCTCGTTCATATAACTGTTTTTGTGAATGGAGCAAAATTTTGAATTGTCATAACTTTCTTATTTTACATCCGATTTTGATGAAATTTTCAGTGTTATGCTTGTTGAATTTTTCTCTTTTTATTCAAATCAAGATTTTGTTGGGGTGGACTTGTCCTTTAAGAACCCACTGCAACATTCGTATAAGAGTAGGGGGAAACCCCCGTGTAGTGGTCCACCTGCATTCCCCCAATCAGTTATATCGGGAGGAGATACCCGCGGGTCATAGTGATTTAGTTCGCTTTTGCGGCCTCCCAGGCACAGGTGACGCCAAACAAATAATAGTGATAATAATAATAATAACTTCATATTCAATTCGACCTTCTTTTGTATTAATTTGATTTTTTTTCCAGTTATTAATGAGTACCCATGATAGACGGTCAGTATTATTCATTCTTCTTGACTGGAAAATGTTTGAGTAAATTACATGCATTGTTGAAAAGCATTAGAGTAAATGTTTCAATTTTCATTGATTAACTTTCTGCATAAAATGAATGAATAAAATATGATATGACCATGGCAGGAAACGGTGTTTTTGTTTAACCTACATCCCATTACTGACAGACAATGAGTAATGTAATTGCATGTAATCCCGAGGGAATAACGAATGTGTTTGGCTTTTGCAGACAAGCCCCACGCATTAGCGTCAATTATAGAACACTACATGAAGCGATAATGTAAACCCTTTACCTGATTACGTCATGTCCACCATCTATATTTTCAAGAAGTGATGACGAAAAGGACATTTAGAGGAAATAGAGCAAGGTGAGTTCCGCAAGAATTTGCTTTGGGGATTGTGACGATATGACGTCATAATGTGTCAGGAAACGGCGGGCTTCTTTTGCGTGGTGCAGGGATTTGCCAGTTTGCTATGGCAGGCGATTCAACAAGGCAAGGGAGAATGTGACAGATTTTTACCCCTAATGAAATCCAACCATAATACACCTTGCAGAAGTTCAGGTTCTCACCTGGCGGTTCTTAAAATATTTAGACAACGATCACCTGGAGGCAACTAGGCGGAAGAAGAAGGCATAGCCAGAGGAGTCCTTCTAACCGGAAACGACATGGGTAGGTAGCAGTGATCAAACCCACGCAATGTTTGTGTACCCCTCTTGTCTTCTTCATCGTCGCCTCCAAATTGATGGTAAAAAATGACCAATAGAAAGTCCTCGGTGTCACTCTTAACCTCCCAGCCATCCATGGTGAATCGACGAATTTAGGGTTAACATTTCGAAATGAAAACACATTGATTTGGGTAATGCATCAAAATATATGAGCGAAAAATAAAAGAATAAGTATTAAAAAGAAGGTTCTTCTTCAATTTATTCTACATTTGGATATCAAAGATTTCTAAGATGTATGAATTGAATCTGTAAATCAAGTAAGGTTCCATTATTATTATTTTGATTGACAAAAATTTCAAATCTTCGTCATAATAAGACATTCAATCAGTTCGTTTGTTACATTTACAACAATACAATCTGCCATAATGTATAAAACTTGCGGTAAGCAAGGGATCAGTTATCTTTTTTCTATCATATTTATCCAATGATTCTTAAAACAGAATATCTAATAACACATTGAGATATATCAACTCATTTGAAAGGATGTATGCTTTGATCTTCATACTAATTAAAACCTATGGTCATGATTTATGTCTAGTAAATGTGTGATCTGTGAAAAGACGGTAAGATGCTTTCTCAACTTCTAACTCCCAATGATAATATACGAGTATTTATCTGTACGTGGGGGCTTCGCACTCCCCTCCCATCACCAAAAGCCATGATAATTGGCAGTGAATACCATCGCCCTGGGAAGCGGGGGTGCTAAAACACCCCCAAGATTCTCCTAGAGGGTGCTGCGTGTATTATTTTCCATAGGCAGCACCCCCTGGAATTCTGGTAGGTATATATATGTACGGAAAATAACCAACATCTTGTGTTGAACCACGTTTTTTTTTCTTATCAATTTTTTTGACGTCAAAATGACCTTCATTTTGCACGGAAAACCTCTTGTTTTTGCTTGTCAAATTTACATTGGCGGATCCAGGGGGTCGAGTGGATTGGAACCCCCCCCCCCTATTGGCGGAGGTAAAAAGGGGAAAGGAAAAAAAATTAGGGAAACAAGAGGAGAAAAAGGGTTTATGAGATTACTATATATGTATTAAGTTTCGTAGGAATGTAGCTAATTGTTACGAATACCCCTTCAAAGAAACAAACAAAAATCAACTTTGAGTGGCCGATCGGGAAAAATGTGGGGGAATTTTTTTTTTCGCCTCCCCAAAATTGGCCAAAGCTGGATCCGCCCCTAAACTTCAGCACGGCCGACCAAAAAATCGTTCCCAGGGCCCTGGTGAATTGTGGTTTAGAGTGGGGCGTCTAATTTTGCCACAAGATCATCAATATACAAGCAACCTGAAGATTGTGGTTAATATGATGGGAAATGTGTATTTCCCGAGGGAAGCCCAGATGGACCGTCTACCTAAAAAATAATCTAACAAAACAACTGAACCGTATCAGAAAAAATAGAATTATGAAGTGGTTCAGAACGATTTAAATGACAAGTTTCAGTGTTATTTTTTTTTACATATATCTAGCATTGTGTGATTCAACAAAAATTAGATCCTATTTCTTCATAAAGCTGATATCACAGGCGTGACTTAAGTCGTAAATTTGACTATGTAATTAACGACGCGAGTTGCAAATGCAACTTTCAAATATTTTCACGATTACAGTTTTCGTTGAGAGAAACGTGAATGGGATTGGGCCCAATTACACTTTTAATTGAAAATTCTTATCAACAATGATCTGAAATTACAGTTTGTCGTATTAAAACTTTATTATCCCGTTGCATAAATATTACCATTAAGGTAACTTTGCCATCCAATGGTAACTTTCATAGAATCCTTGATTTTGATTGGCTGTTGATCAGCGTTATAATTGTAGTTACCATTGGATCGCAAAGTTGCCTTAATGGTTACTTTCATGCAACGGGGCCTATAGTTCAGTTTTACATATCAAAATGACTTAGGAATTGACTCAACTTCAGCAATGCCAACAAACCCACCCCTACACTGATCTAAGTAAGATGTGAACGTATTCAAGCTCTTCGAGCCACAAGTTTTCTCTGTTTTTAGAAATTTATATTCGGTCTTCTCCGTTTAAATTCATATAAAGAACACATTACGTCAATGCATTTATTGTAAATAGTGAATATTAAGTTAGATTATGCTTTCATTACACCGCACTACATGTAGGTGAGTAAATATCGTTTGACGAACACATATTCAACAATCAGAAAAGGTTTAATTAGCATATTTTAAAATGGTGCACAGCTTTTTTTTAATTTGTTTCGCTTCAGTATTTATGATCTTTCCATACAAGTTCCTAATTCGATAGTGTGACCTGAAAAATGCGTATACAATCTGAAAACCTTGGTGAAATCCGGGGTCTTTTCGAATGCCGTGAGAACTTTTAGCTCAGGGGCCCGTTTCATAAAGGACTTGCAACTGTTGTAACCTTGCCATGATGGCAACCACCATGAAAACATTGATTGTGATTGGCTGCTGAGCATTGTTACCATGGTAGTTGCCATCATGGCAAAGTTACAACAGTTGCAAGTCCTTTATGAAATGGGCCCCAGATGTTTGTTAATATGGACATCGCACTCTCGCAAAAACTCCCTTGCATCTATTTCTGTTTCACAAGTCTTCGATCAAGCATCATGAAATGCGATAGAATGCGATATTTTTCATTCTGAAATGTGAGGATTTCTTATCATATGGCAATTTTTATATTCTGCTTTTGACAAAATATAATCTAAACAAAGATAATGACTGGAGTGTATCAAGAATCAAGGACACTTTGAATTTGAGTATGTCAGAGTACTTAAAAGATCAGAATGTTTTTTAAAGTCTCAGCCTTTAACCAATAAAGAATATTAATTCAGTGTTCATTTGTCTGCCGGTTGCTTCCCGGGTCGAAATTTTAACTTGGCTTGGTTTGCTGATATATGTATATTTTACTATGGTATCTTGATAGAGAGTTACACAGGATTTGGCGGGATCGGGACAACTACCCCCCGGACAACTACCCCGAGGACAATTACCCCCCCCCGGAAAACTACCCCCGGACAATTACCCCCAAGGACAATTACCCCCCCCCCCAGACAACTACCCCCGGACAATTACCCCCCGGACAACTACCTCCGGACAATTACCCCCGGACAATTACCCCCTGGACAATTAACCCCGGACAATTAACCCCGGACAACTACCCCCCGGACAATTACCACCGGGAACAATTACCCCCCGCCTCCCCCAGGACAATAAACTCCTAGACAAAGGGAGTGCACAAAGTCATATGTCGGCCGTACGCTTGACGTAAGAAGTACTCAAGGCATTCTCGAGTATCTTGCTTATTTGCTGATTTCTCAGCAATAACACAATTTCTTCCAGAATCCTTTGGCACATACGTTTCATTAATTAACAGAAACTTTGGTGGTCATTTCATTGGATTCTGTACGAACTCATTTTGATATCGTTACCAAAACTAGCATTTACCTTTAAATAGGGCTTATAAGATAATTACAATTTTTATGTTTTTTTATAAGAATAAAGCGTAGAAATGACTATTAGGACATCGGCGTTTTGCCCCCCCCCTGCCCTTATTTTTCACGACCAAGAAAAAAAAGAGAAAAGCAAAGGGAAGAGGGTGAAATAAAGGCCATTTTTCGAAAAATGTTATGTCAAAATCTATTAAAAACTTTGATTTCTGTGATAAAAATGTTGAAATTTTTGCTCGCTCGCTTTGCTCGCAACTTCTTATTAATTTTTACGTGATACGCTGTATTGAGCCCCCTCAAAATTTTGGGCCCATTACTCCACTGGGACAACCCCTTCAAAAAACAAATTAAAATCAACTTTGAGCGGCATATCTGGGTAAATATGGGGTAAAAAAAATCGCCGCCCCCCCCCCTATTGGCAAGAGCTGGATTCGCCCCTGCCATCTACAAATCTTTACGAAACCCAGGCTTCGATCATAATTTGTATGTCAACATAGCATAAGATCATTCGTTTTGACAATCTTCGCAGTGGCGTAGTATAGGGGGGCCAGGGGGCACGTGCCCCTCCTGAGAAAACAAAATTGACGGAGCAAAAAAAAAGGGGAGAAAGAAAGAAAAATGGAGGGGAAAGATAAATTTTCTTTAATGTCACTTTATAAAATTTTCGCTCACGCTTCCCGCTCGCATTGCCTTTTCGATGAGATTCATATCTTGCTCAATATAAGCTGATATGGAGCTTATAATATCAAGTTTTTAAGTCAATATACAAAATATATTTCATCTCGATAATCGAGCTTTTATCATTTTTAAATTTACAAATTGATATTCTAAGTGCTCTGTAAAATGTCCGTTTTATGGACTATTAATATTTTCAGCTCACGCTGCTCGGTCGCATTATTTGATTTGCATAGGCCTTCTTTATAAATTCTTAAAAACCGTCCTTAAAATGCATCTTAAACGAATTGTATACTATCATGATTGCCAATTTGTATAGAAAGAAACACTGTATTTGATTAAAATTTAGAAATTTTGTACTTAATTTCCTTCTCTAATTTTTAATTGCTTTCACCCAAGATTAATAGACACAAAAACACCTAATAATTTTACCATTTAGGGCCGAAATGGTAAAGTTACAAGATTTTCTTGTGTGTATTATCTTTGCATAATTTTTTTTAGCTTACTGTAATTAAGTCATAAAGCCACATCTTAATTTGGAATGTGCACCAATTGTTTCATAATTCTTAGCTTCTTGTTAGTTGAATTGTTTTAAAACAACAGGTTTATAGGCCTTTCTTGACAGTGTTAGTGTTGAGATAGTTGTGTTATCGACTTTCAATATATCTACCTATGAAGGTGTCTTTTTTACGTTTTATCTATTTGCCTGATTTCTTTCCTAAAATTAAACCTAAAATAAATATTTTTAGAAATCAGATCAGTTGGAATCAGAGATATTCAGCATTTGTGATTATTATGACTAATCGTGTTGAATATTTCTATGAAAACTTAGTTTTAGGGCCACTTTACACATTTTTTGATTTATATATGCATAGCCAAACGGGAGGTTTCGGCTAGAAGGCGATGATGCAGAAGGTACCGCTAAACCAAAAAAAAAGAGCAATAAAAAAGACAAAGCAAAAAATATTAACGTAAGATAAAATAATTATGAAATATTTCGAAAACCTGTGCCACCGACCAAAACTTACAATGGGTCCCACTTAATTCTAACATTGATGCTGGAGAGAAGGGGGGATTTTTCTAGGGGTAATTGTCCAGAGGGTGATTGTCCGGGAGTAATTGTCCTCGGGGGTAATTATCCGGGGGTAGTTGTTCGGGGGGTAATTGTCCCGGGGGTAATTGTCCTAGAACCGAATAAAGAAGAGGGAATCAGTTGCGTAGTTAAGAAAAAAAAGAAAAGAAATCAGCATTACTCATATTTGCTGAAAAGAAGAGAAATCAAGAGCAGATCAACGATGAAATGGCAATCATTACACAATCTTATAAAAAGAGTATTTTTCTTTTGCAAAAAATCTTAGGTCGCCAAATCCCTCTCCTTTATTCCATTAAAAGATGACCTTCCTTGAAACTATTTATTTTTCATTGCAAAAAATGGTGGCAACTTATAATTTAACATTTTTCCTTTCTCTCAAATCAGCAGGAATAAAGGATTCGATGGATCTTGAAATCTTCTCATCTGCCCCTGAAAGCAATAAGCCCAACGATGAAGCAAATAATGTGCATGGATAAGCGCGTCTGCAGATCCGAGCTATTGCGTTTAGCGGGGGTAAATCCACAATATCCCGCGGTCTACGTGTGTAATTATCATGAAACAAAATCACTTTCTTTGAGTCAACTGAGATTATTTGGATTTCATCGGGGATTTGCTTCTGGTCATGATAACCCACTGCTTATTTGAGATCATATAACAAGGATCGAATCTCTATCAAAATAAAGGGAAACGCTTAAAGCAACCCACCCTCTCAACCGCCTATCCCAGATCTTTGTCACTTTTTTTTGCAAGAGAGAATTTAGGATTTCTTCACCACAATATTCATCAAACCACCTTCAAGATCTCCTAAAAGACAAAAGTTATCAGAGTGAATGAATTTTAAATCTTGGGTTGAAAATGAAATGAGGTTCAAACAAATCAAAAAGATTAAAATTACGTTATGGATGCCTTTCTTTATTTTTTGTCAAAAGAACCAGGCTTAAAGAATAAGGAAGTGGGTTTGATAAGAAACATTTCCTATGATAATAAAGTGATATGAATATTCATTAGATAGACATTCAGCATTATAAAAAATCGATTTGGTTGAGATTTTCACAAAAAAAAGATGAAATATTTGTTATCAAGATATATCGCACAAGTATTTAAATGGAGTGAAGTCAAAATTTACATAAAAGGTTAAAAGCTCACTTTAAGATTTTGTAAAGACCTGCCAACCAAACCAAGGTAAATAATATGACGCATTGCACGTTTGGCATTTTTATCATTTCGCCATGATTAGTATATCATGAAGGGAATGTAACATCAGCTCATTCTGTGAATAATGGAGCAATAATGACCCCAAATCTCAACTAGTTAATATTTTACAAAAATATGTTGATACAGGAAAATGATGTCTATTTTAATTGGAGGGGGGTGACAACCCAGTCACCCTCATCTGAGGCAATGATGATTTTAATGTAAAAAGACCAGTATTCTTTTCTTTAACATAGCTACACCAGTCATAGATTCCGCCCCACTTTTTCAAGTATGTGAAGTCGTGCGAGTGAATGATGAAAAGAATCATTGTTTTTATTACTATTTGCTCGTTCAGCACCCTAGGTTCTTAAGATAGTCACGTAAAATTGCGAGGGCAAACCTTTCAACTATTTGCAGTAACTATATTTAAAGGGACATTCCTTCGATTGCACAGGTGTAAAGCTCGACTTTATTTTGCAGTCACGTAGTGTAATGTATAAAGGGAATCTCGACTTAATTACCTCGCTCTTGGGTTTCAGTCGCGATAAAAAGCTTGGAAAAAAAGGTTCTCTTAAATCTGTTAAGATTTAGATTTTTTTTTCAAAATAGTTTTATCGCAACGAATGAGTCCAAAGAGCTGGCAAGTTTGCGAATTATTCCCATCGTATTTCGTTAATTATAGGCGTGTATGAGGGTGTGGGTGTGTGGGTGCGTGATTTGCATCACTGGGTTATTTTAGTGCCTATTGTAGGCAATATATACACCAAGCAATTCTAGGTAACAGCATCTCGTTTTATTTCTCTTTGTTTTCGTGAATGGAATTGATGTGGTGAGCTTAGATCATGTAAATTGCATATACAAAAGAGGGAGAAGAATGTGATCCAAATAATATACCTATTACTGTACACTATACAGTTCATGTATTGTTACAAAAATGTATAAGGGGTGATTTTTCACTGCGAGCAAATACGAAGTGTAAATGGGGGCATTGTCATTCAGATATGATTAGAGTAAATAGGTCTTTAGTCCTCATTAGCAAGAAAAAAAAAGGGGACTGGAATGTCGATATTATTAAGAAAACGGTATATGCTCAGAGCATGAACAAGAATTTATTCATTTATTCATTTCCTGTATTGTGTATGGAATGTAATTGCTTTTTACGTGCAAAGTGCAGGTGTAGTTAACCATTCACGTGCAACGTGTGTATGTTTTTCTAGCTTTTTATCTCTCTCTGCTCTAATTAGGGCTCTGATGCATAACTCCGGCAAGGCAGGGCTATCAGTCTTTGGAAAATACTTGTGAAAAAAAGGAATGCGATTTGATTAGTAATGCGCCTTAATGAGTTGGATGTATCATGTTTGGATTATTAACCTGGGGTTGGCATATTAGATATGCATGGCCACCACGTTGGTGGCATGGGAAAGTGTGGTTGGGTGTATGGCGAATTGATGCGGTGGATATGTTTGGATGTTGAATGAATTTGATTTGAGTGAAAAAAAAAGGTTTAGTCCTCATTATCAAGGAAAAAAAGGGACTGGAATGTTGATATTATTGAAAACATGTATATGCTCAGAGCAGGAACAAGAAACCATTCCTTCATTATTTATTTATTTCTTTTAATTGTGTATGGAATGAAATAGTTTTTTTTTTACGTGCAAAGTGTAGGTCTTCCTAGCTTTTTGTCTGTCTCTGCTCTAATTTGGGCTCTGATGCATAACCCGGGCAAGGCAATGCTATCAGTCTTTGGAAAATATTTGTGGAAAATGTATGAAGATGAATAATTTAGTACATCGTTCTCTTTTATGTCATGTTTGCATCTGAGTAAAACCTAGATGAGGTTTTTTTTTTTTTTTAAATCCAAACCCCTACTTTTTTATGCTTGTTATGGTACATGACTGACGTAAAGGTGAGAATGTTCATTCTCAAACAAATTTAGGCACATCGGAAAAGTTTCATTGCAGTGGGTTTAATGAGTGTGTGGGGGGGTAATTTAGAAAGCAATGGAAAGGGTATTTTCTTTTCCACAGTAAACCAGACAGGTGCAGTGTTAAACAATTAATTCCTTGAATTGCAAAAGGATCCACCCTATTCACGCATTATTTGGTTCCCATAGAATTTAATGTTTGGAAATAGACGGGAGTTCTTTGGATATAATATGTTTGGGTTAGGCTTAACTTGGTGTTGGCATATTAGATATGCATGATCACCACGTTAATGGCATGGGGAAGTGTGTTTGGGTGACTGGCGAATTATTGTGTTGGATGTTGAATGAATGGGGGTGTTTGGAGTGTGATACTATGAGAGGGCGTGGTTGTATGGAGTTTTGTGTTGCCTGTTTGCATTTTATGAATAGTCTTTCATGTCTTTCATTCATTCAAGTTATCTTGTATTTTTCGGATTTGGTAAATGTTTATGGATAGGTTATATTTTACTTTACTCACTTTAAATGTCAGGGGTCTCAGAGACAAGGCTAAAAGAAAAAATATTTTTGAATTTTGCAAAAATAAAGGGAGTAATATTGTGTTTTTACAGGAAACGTACAGTACGGAAGAGGTTGAAGAGAAGTGGAAATTAGAGTGGAATGGGCCTATATTGTTTAGTCATGGAACGAACCATAGTAGAGGTGTTTCTGTTCTCATTTCTCCAAATTTAAATATAAAAATGGATAATGTTGTTTTTCATGAAAATGGAAGATATGTCGTTATGAAGTTAGAATTTCAACAATCTAAAATAATTTTAGTTAATTGTTACTTCCCCACAAGAGATAAGGAGAAGATGCAAATTGATTTTTTAGAGGAACTGGATAAATGTATTTCAAAGCTTTACAGCTCTGAAGAAATGATAATCATTGGGGGAGATTTTAATACAATAATGAATGGAGATTTGGATTATGTAGGTCCAAGAATCTTTCATAAAAACAGATTTAACGAGAAATTTGAGGGATTTTTAGATAGATTCGGATTAGAAGATATATGGAGGAGGATAAATCCTGAAAAGAAACAATTTACATTCAGGCAAAAATGTCCTATTATGCAAAGTCGATTGGATTATTGGTTCGGGTCCTCTGCTTTTCAACATTTAGTTAATGGTTGTGATATTGTAGCGTCAATCACGCCAGATCATTCGGGCGTTCTGCTTCAGTTGACAAGCAGTGTAGACAAGCCGCACTTAGGCAATTCATATTGGAAGTTTAACAATAGTCTGTGCGCAGATCAGGAATTCGTGAATTTATTCAAAGATAAAGTAGTTGAATTAAAAAAAGAATGGCTCCCGAAAATAAAAGATAAATTATTGTTGTGGGATTTTCTAAAAATGAAAATGAGGGAGATTATTAATAAGTACACAAAGAAAAAAGCAAAGCTTAGGAAACATGAAATTGAAAAATTAGAGGAAGATATAAAAAGTTTGGAAATCCACCTATCGACTCAGCCTTCGAGGAAAATACTTGATGAAATGGAGGAGAAAAAGTCTAAATTGAACAAATTGTTTGATTATAGCCGACAAGGTGTAAAAATCCGATCAAGAGCTTTTTGGTTTGAGGACGGAGAACAAAAAACACAATATTTTGAACAGTTATTAAAGTCAAATAAACGGAAAAGTGTAATAAAAGAAATATATGATCAAGGTGAACAGATTATAAAAGATAGGAGTGAAATATTAAAGAAGCTAAAGTCATTTTACGAAAAATTATATTCATTGAATGAAGTGATTGTAAATGAAAACTCTTTTTTCTTTAAGGATATTCCTAAATTATCCAAAGAAAGTCGAGATATTTGTGAAGGTAAAATTACTATTCAGGATTGTTTAAGTGTTTTGAAAGAAATGAAATTTAATAAAACCCCTGGAAACGACGGTTTTACTGTTGAAGTTTATTATACCTTTTGGAATTTATTTGGGGGACTTTTGGTGGAAGTGTTAAATGAAGTGTATAATAGGGGATTATTAGCAACTTCACAAAGGCAGGGCGTGATTACACTATTAGAAAAGGAAGGCAAAAACCCTTTATACATTCAAAACTATAGACCGATCACGCTTTTAAATGTTGATTACAAGATCTTATCAAAGGTATTAGCAAAAAGATTAAAAAAGGTTCTGAATGAAATAATTCATATTGATCAAATAGGGTATGTTGAAAATAGGAACATTGGAGATGGTGTGAGATTAATCGATGATATTTTATTTCAGTCCTCTTTTGGAAATATTGGATATTTGATCACGGTGGACTTTGAAAAGGCTTTTGATTCTATTTCCCATGATTTTCTTTTTCAGACGCTTAAATTATTTGGATTTGGCCAGTCTTTCTGTTCTTGGGTTCGTGTTTTATATACAGATATAACTAGTTGTATTATGAATGGAGGTTATTCCACTGGTTATTTTGATATAAAACGAGGGGTAAGACAGGGGGACCCCCTTTCTCCTTATCTGTTTTTGCTGTGCATAGAAACACTAGCTTTGGCAATAAGAAGAGACGCTCTAGTTGAAGGAATTCAGTTTGAATCTCATGAAATTAAGCAAATATTGTATGCCGATGACATCACTCTGTTTGTTAAAAATAGCAATTCTGTTAAACGGCTTAAATATCTTTTGGAAGAATTCGAAAAAGTGAGCGGTTTGAAGATAAACAAAGGGAAAACAAATTTTTTTTTGGATGGGAAAAGATCAAGACAGACCTCAAACTCCACTATTTGGAAATTTGGTTCAGCAAATTAAAATCTTAGGCGTTTATTTCTCTCTAAATGTAATAATAAAAGAAGATCTAAATTTCAAAGAGATACTTAGCAAAATAAAAAGACTTTTGGGATGGTGGAAACAAAGGGATCTAACCCTAATGGGTAAAATACATCTGTTGAAAAGTTATGCATTATCAAAATTAAATTACGTCTCGTCACTTTTAGTTGTTCCTAACTGGTTGTTTGTTGAGGTGGAACGGATCACTTTTGAGTTTTTATGGTCGGGTAAAGACCGTATAAAGAGAAACATTATGTATCAGGATTACTCACACGGTGGGTTAAGAATGATGAATTTTAAGTTGTTCATAAAGGCCCAACGTCTAATGTGGCTGAAACGTCTTTTATACGGGGAACGCGATGCTGGGTGGAAATTGTATTTTGATTTCTGTTTTAGATCACTTGGTGGGAGATTGTTATTCCTATGCGATTTTGATTTTTGCAAATTAACACAGACAATGCCACAATTTTATTCTGAAATGCTGAAGGCTTGGCAAGATATGAGAAAATATAGATATACAAAAGAGGAAGTAAATCCGATTATATTTAATAATAAGAATATATGTGTAAGAGGTAAAATGATTTTTGACATTGATCTTTATAATAAGGGAGTTTACACTGTAGATCATATTTTTGATAACGGGGTTGTGAGACCTGTGGCTTATTTTCAAAATCTTGGGGTAACTGCAGATGAACTGCTCCACATTATTGATATAGTACATGCTATTCCAACTACTTGGAAAAATGCCTACAGCTCTATTAAATTTATAAAGATTGACGATGAGAACTTCAATGTTAATTTGAATATCAGTAAGCTGGAAACTACTTTTGAGGTGATAAAATAAAAACGATATATAATAGTTTTGTTGAAAATTTACGGGAAACGTATAATTTAACATTGAAAGATAAAAACATTAATTTGAATTTTACAGATGTTGAAATGTGTAATAGGTTTTCCCAAACCAGGAGCACAACGTTGATTAGGAAACAAAGAGAATTCCAGTTCTTACTTTTACACGGGGCGATTTATACCAAAGAACAGTTATTGAGATTTGGGTATGTTAAAGACAGTTTATGCTCTTTTTGTGGCAGGGAAACCGAATCATACATGCATATGTTTCTAAATTGTTCTAAGGTAAAACCTTTATGGGAATTTTTTATTAAATATTTTTGTATATCTGAATTAAGAGATTTAGAATGGAGAGATATACATTTAGGATTATCTGGAAGTACGAATAGAAATAATTGTGTAAACAGTATAATCTTTTTCATCAAACATGCCATTTTCCAATCCAGAACCAATAGTCAGGTTCCTTCCTGCCATAAAATACAAAAATATATTGCAGAACGTAGGAAGAAAAATGCTTGGCTATAAAATCGGGCAAATTGAGTTTGCATGTAAAGAAATGGGAAGAACTGAAGGTGAATGAGACATTGAATGCAAACAGGTGTGATGTGTCTGCTGGTGTTGTGAGTGTGTAGTGGTATGTCCGCGTGTGAATGCGAGTGTGCAATGGTATGTTTGCTGCCTGGGAGGGGGGGGGGGGGTCTTCTGTGTGTGTGAGGGCGTGTGTTGTGTTTTTTTTTTTGGGGGGGTGGTATATTGTGTAGTAGGGAGTGTGGGTGCGTGGGTGAGGGAAACATATATATGTAATCTTCCTCTTGAAGGCTTGTAGAGTTTCTTATTTGATTTGACATAATTTTGATATTAACATGATATTGAGGTAAATTTTTTTTTCTCTTACAAAAAAAAAGTTTCATATTGTTATAGACATGATAGAAGAGAAATATGGCGGTTTGATTTCATTTGTAATCATTTTTAAAATATTTGTAATTTAATTGATATTGACATATTTATTTGTTTGACTGTTAATTGCTTGTATACATGCAAAGAATCTTTATTTATATGAATTGTGATTGTCAACTTATTGTTTTGAAAGAGGAAGAAAATAAAATATTATTAAAAAAAAAAAAAGTGTATGGGAGAGGTTGTATGTATGGGGGTGTATAACAGAAAGAGCATCAGTGGTTTTTACCTCACTTAATCTTACAAAACACTAATAAAAGGCTTAATATGGACACAATCTACTTTACCGTTCGAAATGTTACATCTATAAGTCTTGATTGCTAGGGTCGTGTTCAAACAACAATTATCTCATCTACAGATACGGAAAAAGCGGTACGTGAAATCGGTTTTCATTTGTTATGATCTACCAAGTGGGCCTTGAAATAGGGCACACTCAGAATGGTTTGTAAATAAAAAAAACATAATGCATTGCATTTATTTGCAAAATATAAGGTGAAAATACAATTTTAAGACAAACTATTTATAGATGATGGTTGTATAAACCTATATATAGGATACAATGTTTTATACATGATTCAGACTGGAAAATAATTACAATTATCAGATTTACGGTTTTATGGATGCTCGAAAATTACATTCAAGCGCTGGCATTGTGTAAATACAAATCATTTACAAGGTTCTTTGAACGTTGATAATTCAGAAATTATACACGCCATCTGTTTTTTTACCATAAAACAATAAAATATGTAATCCTGATCCTTTTTTCAATAAGAACAATCCTCACCTACTTAACACTCCGATATCAAAACGTATCAAAACACGCAACATGATATAACAAGACACTGAGACTGACATAAAATGAATTATCATGATAACATCAGACGAACGAGTACCCATACGCACAGAACGAGGAACGATACTGTCTAAGATCGAAGAAAATTACTTGAAAAAAAATGTGCAGTTTCCGATAAAGTGCATGTTAGTAAGCATGTGTCCAAATAACCAAAATGTGCACCGAGTTTCAAAGTGAGGTTATGTTAGTACATAGACCAAAAAATGATGTTAGTAAACATAGATCAACTGATATATGACACTTATTTTACATAATGTTAGAACACGTATATGTAATTCATTAATAACACTCGTGTGGAGCATTTCCCTCGTATTCTCAGAATTGTCCAAAATAGATATCAAAAACACGTCGTCGTAGTTGTTCGATAAAACAGATAACAGAACTATCAATGATGCCAGATATTGAATTGAAATTCAGTCCGATTAACATGAAACAATGTACCAAATGTAGATACTGAAAATGTTATAAGTAACTAAGTAACTGGGAACTCATTGAAAATTCATATTGCCAAAACCATGTGTGTATATGCTAACATTGGAGAGGAGACGATTGGAAGTTATTGGGCATCCGCACCCACACTCTCTCCCCTCTTCCTGGATTCGACATGTATAATTATTATGCTTAAGGAGATTTCAGCCATTCTCACTATTCACAATTGGCACGTTATTCGTAACGTGACATGCAAGTGTTGAATAGTAACATGACTTAATTCTTTATCACTTTTCAAATTGCCATTAATGACAGGGAAAATGCTAGGCTAAGGCTATGGCTAGCTTATAGACCACCGCATTGACTTTATCTCAAATCTGGGCCTGTCTAATGCCTGCGGCTAACTAATGCCATGGTTAACTTAGAATTGGTTAATTCCGAACTTTACGTTTACTTAGGTTAGACCAATGAGGTTGGTCGCCTTGGTTTAATTGGTCTAGCCCGTATATAGAACTAGTATCACAATTGCCGATTTCGAGCACGGGAAATTAAAAACCTGATAATTGGTAAAGGAAATGCAGATCGATCTTTAATTTTGTTGATCAAGACGGGGATCAAGATCGAGAGTTTACTCTGCGATTGCAATAAAATGCAGAGCTGCACGTTATACATAGTCAGTTTACGTTCATGTTCTGCTCACTGACGTTAATTTGTGTCTGACGTTAGAATACGTTCCATGTTGATGCAGCGTAGTTCTGAGTCTATCAAGATCTATAGACTAGACTAGATTTAAGATAAATTCATTTAGATCTAAGATTAGTTCTATACACGGACTAGACCTATAAAACCAAGGCCACTAAGCTAATAATTGGTCTGACCTAATTAAACGTAAAGTTCGGAATTAACCAGTTCGAAGTTAACCATGGCATTAGTCAGCATTAGGCATTAGACAGGTCCAGATTTGAGATAAATGCGCTAGCCTTAATAATAATAATAATACATAGCATTTATGAGGCGCCGATCTATCTAGTTGCCTATTCAGTGGCGCACTATATTACCCCAGCTGTAGCTCCAGCTGCTAAAGGCGCTTGGTGCATTCAATGAATTATTCCTGTCAGGTACCCATTCACCTAATAACGTGGGTCGAGTGCAGCACAGTGTGGATAAATTTTTGCTGAAGGAAAACACGCCATGGCTGGGATTCGAACCCACGACCCTCTGTTTGACAGGCGAGAGTCAGAACCACTAGACCACGACGTGTCCTTAACTAACCCTAGCCCAGCATTTTGTCGTGTCACTAATGAAAGTTTAATAGTTTTTAAGAATTGGATCTAGATATAGATCTGAGCCTATAAGGCCCATGTAACTAATGTAAGGGTCCCGGTAATTTGTGGGTGCTGATTAATTCGTGGCAACGTGAAATTAGTGAACGCTAACGAACACTGACAATTTTGTAAAGATCAAGTCTACGCGCAAGTGTACTCTTATTCCGAAGACGCAAGTCATGAATATATTATATTCATGACTTCTGGAACTGCGGTTGGAAGAATAATTTCGTGTAATGGATTATTTATTCCTCCTATGTTTGTCAGGTATACCACTGATAATTATAGTGAATGGTAGCGGCGGCCATATTGCAATCTATATATTCTACCAATTTTTAAATATTCCCTTATACCATTTTATTCTATCAAAAACCAAGTTAAGTTGCGTGACTCCTCTATCAGACAATAAATTTAAATGACAAAACATGCACAAATATACTGTAATGTTATCTTTCTGTAGGAGGGGCTGAGGTATTTCAAAGTGAGTCTTCCCTAATCAAAATCTAACGTAAATTAGAAACTTTATATTCCATGTGAGACTAATTACAATTTTCCATGCTAGAGTATTGTCTGCTTCGTACACACGTTTTTCCCCCTGATCTTTATAATGTGTTATCGGTCTGCTGATTTCATCACTCATCCCCCACCTATCTTTCTCTCTCTATGACCATCTCTGTCTCCTTTTTATAAGTTTTAAATCATCAATGATTTAAATGTACGGGAGTGAGTTCTCTGAGACAAAAGTAAAAGCAATTGCTTGAATTGTGACGAAATAATTCAAAGAGACGCAGGCATCTGTTTTGTTTCCTTATCAGTTATGAATGTAAAAAGGGAGTAGCCTAGATAGACCAATGGCTTTTTGTTACTCCCTCACATCCCATTCATATACTTTATATTTTATGTTTGTCTTCAGTTGTCAATTTTGTCTAAATAATGTACAACTGTCAATGTTATGTTTGCTCAATAAGATTAACTCACTATTACATTGTAACCTGTTTTATTAACAGATGTGAAATAAATTAATTTGAATTTGAATTTGAATTACTACCCACGATGTCTAACTTTCCTATATTCTTTAACTGGCACTACAGCCGTATCCTAGAGTTGGTTTGAATTTCAATATTGTTCTATTCGCCCCGTCATGCCTGTGTCTCTTTGAATGATTTCGTCACAATTCAAGCAATTGCTTTTACTTTTGTCTCAGAGAACTCACTCCCGTGATACATTAACATTTTACTGTAAAAATTTGAGATGCGAACTTTATATTTTGGCTGAATATCATACCAAATAATGAATTAATTGATTATATTTTTAATAATAAATTTTATTTTTACGATTAAATCACACCCTGGATCTACGTTACCTCAACGAACGTACTAAAACAATTCGAGGAGAGTAAGATTCATAAGTTGAAAGTTTTATTATAGGTTTGTGCACTATGCCATAGTGCAATTTACTGTAGAGCATAAGCGTAGAGTCGTGTCTAATTGTCTTAACTCACATTATTGACGCAAAGAGGCGTCCATTGTTTTTATTGCTATTGATAAACAAAGGGCAGATTTTCAAGAGGAGAGATTCAATTTTCAACTTGCAAATTGATACAATATTACAGAATAGAGTAAGGTATAAAGCGGTTCATGCGTCAAAATGAATATCATGAAAATCACGGAATAAGGAACGATAGACAGAATAAAAATGATTTCACAGATAGGGGAATAGAGGAATGGGTATCATTCAAAGAAGCTTAAAGAGGGAGAGAGAGGGGACGGAATCCCAAGACATATTTTTAAAGAAGTTTAAACACAGGAGCATACACTTTCTGTTGAAAATAAAATTATTGGGTCAAAATGCATGACATAAAATGTTAAAATTTATACTACATAAGTAATTGTATGCATTGATTATCATTATCTCTACATGTTTCATATTTTCCATTTCATTTAATTCTTACTTTCCTTTGCTCTCTTGTTATCCATTTAAGTTTGTACGTCACAAGTTCACCCTGCATACTTTATCTTAAGGCCTAGTCACACCGCCAGAACTTTGCTGGAGCGTTTCTGGAGCGATGAAATAAAATTCATCACCGCTTGTTACCGTTCACCATCGTTTAACAGAATTTGCCCCCCCCCCCCCCCCCGTTTAGGCAACACCGTATACGCTCGGCCACCGCTGATGGTCCTACCGCTCCGAAAGTTTTTTAGCTGCACAAAATATTGCGAGCGGTGAAGAGCGGGCAATCTTCCTCTCCGGCAGACTTCACCACCGCTCCAACAATGCCCAGTCAAAGTTTGGCACTGCTAGACGCAAGTTCGTGGACACTTGAATCCGCTAGGCCTACGCAGAAATTTTGTACGCTGGACTATCGCTACTTTGCCCAGGCGGTGATTACGATGCACAAACTTTGATGGAGCGGTTGTAAGCATTTTACGAGCAAACACAGGATTGCTGGAATGGTGTCGGGCGTTGAAGCAGTGATCCATTGCGGTAATGAACTTTGGTTTGGCGTTGGTATGGAGGTGGACCAACATTCGCTACCATGAAACCAACACTAAAGCAACGCCTCGCCGGCTTCAGTGGTGCACCGTTATGGCAACGCACGTGTTTTCGATTCCCCCCCCCCCCATTATGTGCGCAAGTGGTGACGAGCGTTGTCGAAATTCGGCCCCTCTCCCTACCGTTCAAGGAACGCTCCAACAAAGTTCGGGCGGTGTGACCGGGCTTTAGTATTAGGGCAAGTCCAAGTAATTTGATATCATACCCAAGGTGCAATCTGTATTTGGGGAAAGCCAAATGCTAACTGCAGTCTGTTGTTTTATTCATCTTGATATTTTACGTGATCTGACTCCGGTCATTTTTGTGTGTGTACTACAAGTTTGGATAAGGTGATGAAATAGCTTGAAATTTTACTTGGATTCGCCCAAATACAAACTTTAATAAATATCAACACTAATATAACATACAATGTTAGTATTTCAAAGTGTGGTAAAAAAAATAAAACCTGGCGGTTTAAAGGTAAATGAAAATACTACCCCCAAAATGTATTTGAAAGTAGTTACCCAGTTCTAAAAAAGACGTAAATGAATTTACGGTTAAATATAAATTAAAAATCTGTAGAATTCAGAATTGCAGTTGTTGCTAAAACTAAACGTGACTGACAGTTTCGAAATAGTTTGTTCATAAGTTTCATTTTACCTTTACTGTGTTGTAAGGGGAGGGTTTAAGTGCAGTGATTCGGTTAGTAGGTTAGATATCTCAAACACATATGGAGGGTCATTCCATTCATTAAACACTCAACTTACCCAATACGTCTTCCGGAATCGGAAATGAATAAGCTGCTTCAATACATAGAATGTATAAAAATGTCAATTAAAAAAAATAGAGACACTGAGAGCGAGACCAAGTGGAAATCCCTAACAGTTTTCTAAATATGGATTAAGTTGAACTGTTGACTCTTTTAATCCGCTCAAATAGATTAAGATCCATTCAATCCATGAAAGATACCTTTCTTACAATGAATAAAAAATTTTAGTTTCCATAATTAAACTTACCTCTTAATACAATGAAGTAGAAATACATTAAAAAATATTTACTTTTTCATGAATAAATTAATATATTGACCATAATTAGACATTGATTTTGACATTTCAAGAACCATGAAATATTGATGTCTACATACAACTTGTAGGTCTGAAAAGGGACCTTTAACAACTACACTCTAAATTCAAAGGATTTAAAATAAATCCAGATCGGCTGTAAATAATGACCAGCCGAATATTCGATTTAGATTTACACCTTGTTGATTTAGATATAAATCTAAAACGTCTGAAATGAAATCTTTTGAGATTTAAAAGTTATTCCTTAAGATTAACAATAACTTCAAAATTTGGCTTGTCACTATTCACAGCCGATCTGGATTTACTTTGAATCCTTGGAATTTAGAGTGTATAACAGCATAAATATTTGTTGGAGTTTGGAGCATAGTTGATGGTAAGAAATCTTTTCTGATCTCGACATACTAATGCACTCTAAAATGGGCTCAGCTGATAAAGGCGAAGAAGTTTCATGAATCTAGAAGTGCTCTGTTTCCTAATCATCCGTTTATTGAAAAAACAAATATCTGTATTGTCAAAAAAAAATGTCATGGGATGGCAGATGTGATGATTATCAACCTTTGAAAATCTCAAATTGAAAACGTCATAATCTGTAGTGAGAATTATTGCATATGATTTTTTAAAGTTTGTTCTGGGATTTATTTTTGTGTGTATGCTTTTTTAGGGCACGCGTGTATGTACCTGCGAGGGTACTTCTTGTGTGAGAAAGATGGTGTATACATGCTCGCATTACACAATAATGATTTGTAAATGTTTTCAACAAACATTTCTTTTTCCTACATCATGATCAGACACAACCTTGTAACTGATCTTGGTCGATTAACATTTAACTTGTGTTTTGATTGCAACAATAATATGTATATTCCTATATTTATTTTTAAACAGGCAGTTGTATGCTGTAGTTGTCATTTACTTTAAATACTTGATTAATTCAATTCAGTGATAGGCATTCTTGTTTGGAATTTGTATATTTTGCCTTTTTTCGGGTATTTCCATTTCCAAACAAACTTTGTGTGTGTCTCATACATTGGAATCACATTCTAATGAAATTCAGGAAGGTAAGACCATGTTTCCACGTAATATTTGAGCAAACATTTTTAGGAGCAACAAATTTACTTGGAAACGTACTTTCCTTTCCTTCTCTTAACAAATTCTTCTTATGTACAGCCATTTTCTTGTAGTAATGTATTTCTTAATGTGCAGTCAATTATAGGAACTATAACTGTTCTGGATTATTATCATTTTATTTCAGAATCTAAATTTTTTTCCGAAATTTGATACAGTATGGGTGGCGAGACCTTTTTCTTTTACCATATATGGTCAGAAGTCCAACCGAGTATGTTCTAAGATAGTAGATAGCATTGCGTACATAAAGATACATCATGTTTATTTCAATCGGCTTGAACGAGGTCCATCTCTCTGCGGAAGCATTTGCTCAAATTTAATCAATATTCAATTCAATATCTCTACAATACTCAATGCGGTTCGTTAAGCACACTCACGCGGAATGACATTATCAATTTTCCAGCAAATTTTCTCTTCACTGCAAGTTCAAGAAGAAAAACATGACGTCATATTCTAGAGGTTTTTTCGTGTATTCCGTTGGAAATTTTGCAAAATCTGATAAAACTTACCATTTCTTAGCCGATTCTTTTGAAATTGTATGGATTTTCGACCTTAGAGAAGACGACCCGATTGTAAATGAGTGCTGTAATAGATACTTAAGAAAATACTTGTAAAACCGTTAATACACTCTCATAAATAAAATACAGTACGTTAATAAGGAACCTACCAATATTGGTTTAAAGAAAATTGTGGTCATAAAATTGACGGGGACTTCTATCGAACAGTAGACATATTTTGTGATTGTTCTGTTAATTACCAATAGTTGAATAGAATATTTTGCAAGTTATAAAATATGTATGCATTTTTCTGATAAATGAACTGAGCCACTAGCCCATGAGCAATCAATTTTTTTGAACATTTAAAAGCAATTTGTATAAATTTCATAATTCTGAAGTGCAAGGATTTGTTAAATAAAATGATACCAAAATCAATAAAGTACATAAAGCACGTTGAATTTACACTCTAAAAAATGAAGCGCTTATTTAGCTCTTAAAGAGCGTGTATAGTGACTGCACTTCGGAGTGCTGATTTGTCTAGTTCAAATTTGAACTAGACAAATCAGCACTCCGAAGTGCAGTCACTATATACATGCTCTTTGAGAGCTAAATTAGCACTTAATTTTTAGAGTGCTTGTTATGGCTGCCTATACTATCTACTGCCTTCCTCTTCCAAACAGTACTTCAGAAAATAAAACGTCGATCGTTTTTTTATGAAATTGATCATATCCGACCGATTGTTTAATAGTGTATACATTTAATTTTATCACATGATTCTGTCATCATATACTATTTAAATCTATAAAACAACTGGAGTTTTTTTTTTAAGATAAAGCTTTCATACGCTCTTACTTTCTCTGGCGCTTTTAGCCCTTCTTTAATTCTTTCTCATTTCAGTTACCGGCACCTTCATCTCTGGCGTAGAAGCATACCCTCAAGCTATTAAAGGATGACGCAATAATCATCCCACTCACACACCCTCACACAAAAGGTTCACTCTTGGGACTTCTTGAAAATCTACACCAGTGACCTCCATTCTCACATGCCGTAGCCTTTACACACGAAGACAGAGTTGGTCATCAAGAGTTGACTATACCATACAATATATAAACCAATTAGAAGCTCACGCAAAATGTGAAGATTGAGGTAGTCAAATTATCTTTTCTCTAAGAGCAGAGGTAGTATCCCTCGAAAAATGAAGTTATTGTTGTGTTACTTCTGGTAAGAAGTGAAGTCGGATCGAAGAGAAGACGGATGATGGAACCACGTCGACCACCTTTTGAATGCCCCAGAGCCCTGAAATGAAGACATTCGTCAATGGTTTCATTCATGGATTGTTGAGAGGAAAACACCCACAGGAATACTGAGAAGTCAGAGGCAATGCCACAGGTGTCACTGTTCGTGGTTCTCCGTTTTAATGAGAGCTCTGTATTATGAGATGAATGGTAGAACGTGAGATGGAGATCAAACAGCGATGTCCGTACATAGGACGCATTCCGATACACATCATAAGAAATGTTGGTGTAAAAAGAAGGGAATTAAGAGAACCGACTGAACCTTTTGCGGAGTTTTGGTTTCATCCGATCAGTGAGCTAGTCATTTTTACAATTTGATGACATTTTCATTTCTTAATCATCTTGATTTCATTGGTTTACCACTTTCTTTCTAGGTGTGAAAATGAGCCGATAAGTGTTATAATCTTCCGCTTCCATGTATGAGCTCATCACTAACACTCATCTCAGAAAGTAGCATTCTCAGACGAAATTCATAATACCTTTTGGATTTTAATACAGCTTAATTCCAAATGAAAAAAAAGTCTAAATAGATGAGCGTGTGGCCACAGTGAAGCCAGTAAAAAGTTGAATCTAAAACAAGGTTGTCGTGTAGTTGTTATTGATAAATGTTACATAATGTTACAGTAGAACGGGATGTTGCCTTCATTCCTTAAGTACAATAATTATAATGATACTAATATCACTAATAATGATAATAGTAATTTGATAACAATAATATAGCGCTAGATGCTTACGTTTGTATGCCCTCTTATGTACTTCTAATTACCCTTCTCACTGGATCTATAGAGTGCACTACACTGTCTTCACTCCCTAGGGAAACTACCTGGCCAGGCAACCGTTCTTGCCTGGACACTCTTGGTAATACATTACACTGTTGTTTACATAACATATACGGGTGCCGATATAACTCCTGGGTGGAGAGTACCAAAAATGAATGCGTGCCTTACCAAAGGACATGGGCCCTTAGATTAAAAAGTCAATTGACTGGACCACTACATCACGACGCCTTCAAGATAATATACATTTTGTGTAATCAATCCTTTCACTGTCGCACCATTGTAGCACAATATTGTAGCAGGGACGTCCCTGATTGTAGTATTGATAAGTGCATGTGCAATGCACCATCATAAACAGTAGTATCCCCTGGAATGAAAGTTATGAAAGAAGTAAATCTGATCTAGAAATATGCAAACATTTGTGCTGATATATTCTGCTTCCAGAAATCTAATAATATTCATCATGTTAGAGCGAACTAATATTTCTATACTGAACTGGCGTCCGGTCAAATAGTGAGTGAGTGACATCATCGACTCTCTCATTTGCATGTAACTGACTCGCTCATATCACTGTTTTGTGAAAAATAAGCAAAACTTTAAAATGTCATAACTTTCTTATTTTAAATCCGATTTTGATGAAATTTTCAGTGTTGTGCTAGTTTGATTTTTCTCTATTTATTCAAATCAACATTTTTCAGGGGTGGACCTGACCTTTAATTTACGGCCTCGTAATGGCCGGTCCGATCCCCATAGCCCTACTCGCAGTGGCACCGCATTCTGGTGGTTCACATGTACGCAAACCACGCTGCCGCAACTGCGCGCGCATCAATGAAAGACATTCTCCTTCACATGGATTTCCTGCACTCCATCAATGGTCGAGTAGGTCTGCATAGAAGAATTACCATATGCGCACAAGTAGACCGTGTTACAACCGATAATAGCGAATTTTCGCAATCTCGAGGACGCAGACATTAGGGTCCCGTAGCACAAGGAACACAACGCTTTACGATTAATCATACACTCGATTTTTAAAGATTTATTGTACATAATAGTCATATATAACCGAACGTAAAAAAATGTTCTACAATCATTGCTAAAGCCCCTTTTACACCTTCACGGGTGCAACACGGATCTCAGTCCTAGATGATCCGGGGTGCCAAATTTGTATTTTCCTAGCATTCCCGGAGTGAGTACGGAGTTAACTGGTTATTAACACGGATATGTACGGAAAAGTACGGAGTCTACAAGGATAAGCAAGGTAGCAATAGGGATCCTGTTTAATATGCTCCCGGAGCCAACACGGAATACCCGGATGATCACGGATGTTACTGGGTCTTTACACGGACCTTACCACTTCTTGTCGCCGGCATCTTGCTAGAATGAAGTTTCGTCCCTTTTTGAAGCATCTGGAGCATACTCGTGCTTGGTTATGAATACGGACTATTGTTCATGTACGCAAACAATACAAACATTTGACCCCGCGGTATCAACAAGGATCACCCGGTTCTTACAAAGAGCCTCCCGGATGCATTCGGTAGCTACACGGATGTACAAGGAGGCTACAAGGATGAACACAGATGATTATCAGTCCGTGTACTCCGGGATGAAAAATTGATCATGTTCAATTTTTCTCCCGGACATGCCGGTACATCAAGGATGGCGCCGGATGAGTAGCCGGAGTGTACACGGTAGTCCCGGACTGTACACGGATGACCCCGGATTGACAATCCGGGATGATCCGTCTTGCTTCCGTGAAGGTGTAAAAGGGGCTTAAGCTTTGTGTTACACGCCCTATAGATCTGCTTTTCCTGTGCAAAATTATTTCATGCCACATCATGCGTGAATTTCCAAGTTGCGAGAATCCCGCTTTCATGCATGTACGACTCGTCATCATAGCATATGCCCGCTTGAGCCCAAGGAGCTCTGGCAGCTGGCTGGAGATAAAACGCTAAGCGCTAAACGCACATGGTAGATTATGACATGGATAAGACATTGGTTTTTTTCAAACAAATCAAGTACATATTGAGTAATGAAAAACTTACTGAATAAAGGCTTATATATAAATCATTACAGTCCTTCGAATCGATATTGCATCTAATGTGGATTATTGTTGGATCACTGGCAATTGATTCGATGGGACAGATCACCTCTCCGACTTCCGCTCCAGCTAAACCATTTCGCATGCATTGATATGTACGCAGCATACAATAGGCCTGTCCGTCTGAAAACCATCCGAATTTGCGTTTGTTTTTTGCTCACTCCTACACAAACGATAAGCCATCTAGCACACAATGTCATGGGCATTGTGTTTTACTTTCCCCCCGAAATGGGGGATTAAATTTCAAATTCCGGGGGGACCACTTCCATTGACGAGTGGATATCAGGCGTGACCATGGGGTTTCGAAAGGCACCCTAAACAAGGGAAGCAAGTCTTTCCCCAGATTATAAAAATGCATCTCTTAACAAGAAGTATTTGGCGTGTGAAACCCTACCCGTAACAAGTATTGGATATTTGACCGAAAATACGTAGTTTTCCTAACGAAATACATCCCCCTTTTCAGTATTTCAAATATCGTGTTTGACACCCTTATAACGTTACATATACGTAACGTGCCCGCTATTGAAAAAGGAAATCCCTTTTTTACTCGTGGTCGCGCCTGGTATTCACTCGTCAATGGAAGTGCCCCCCCCCCCCCCCGGGCGGCCTCTCGAGCTCTTGGAGGAACCAAATGCTCGTCCTAAATGGGATATATCGTTGTTACCATAGTAGCAACCATAATTTTGCACAGGAAATGCAGATTGAATGCATGTGCGAAACGAAAAAAAAAACATTTTCATGTCACACAACTTGCATTGCAAGACAGTGTGTTACGACGGGCTCAAACAGCGAAAAGTGGGGAATGTCATACTAACGCATAAACGTCGCAAGTATTAACGCATAGTGCAGCAGCGGTATCTGCTTCAGGACTCGAGTTGAATGTAAAACATGAAATTAATACGTTTTCACTCATTAATTTGCACAAGCTCTATCATCTGAACGTTTTTAAAAGTGTGAGTGGTAGGGAAAACAACGAAAATAAGCTTTTAGCGGGCGATCGGGGGTAACATGAATGAAATTACATTCTTTCCGCCCACCCCCTTTTTGCGAGATCCAGCTTTATATACTGTAGTAGAAACAAGTACATGCGTGCCCTGCCCCTGGGCTCCAGCAGGGAACCGGTGGAACCAGCGTACTCCATTTTGTGAAAAATGAAAAATAAATCGTATTCCCTCTCTATCCAGAAACTTTTCTTTTGCCATGCACCCACTAGACTGTTCAATATATGGCTTGACCGGAACAAATTGCAACAAATGGTTTTTCAACGGTTTCTGGCAGTATTTGACCTTAGAAATAACATACTAAAAATCTATCAAAATCCGCATCCGGGAAAGGAGTTCTTTTCAACATGGCATCCAAGACCAAGATGGTCGCCATTCACTGAAAATGGGAATAACTCACTCATTATCCACCCTAGAATCCTATTTCGGTTCTTATTCGATGATCCGGGGGGGGGGGGTAAAGAATTGGTTGAAAGAAGTTATAGTAAATATAAGCACTCCAGGGTACAAGAAAATTCAAAGATTTCGCCCAAAGGGCTGCCGTAGGTTAAAATTCCACAATTTATTTATTACATACATAAAGTGGCTTTAATTTATGGTTTTAAATGTGAAGTAGTACATTGGGGCAAGTTACAATGACAGCCAGTGGTCTAGTGTATTCAAAAATCCAAGATGGCTTCATAATATGGAGTTTAAAATGGCTGTTGATATTTAAAGGTATTGTTTAACTTTGTGACCAGCCGATTTAAAAAATTCTCAAACCAAGATGAAACATCTGTACAAGCGCATGTATTAGAACTAATAAACCCTGAAAACAACCATTATTGAGAATGAAAAGCTAAAACTACAAGGCAAACTCCGATTTTGTAAATAGGCATCTTATAGACGCCTAAATAGTACACATAAGTGTATGGGATGAAATTAAGATGGTATTTCCGGTCACTTTATATTTCAGTTTTTGAAGCACTAAATAATCATTTTTGAAAGCAATTTTTTCTGGGCTTCATTTTTGTAACATATCACAGACACAGGTGACAATGTAACCTTCTAGCTCAGATTTTTTAAAAGTCAAACCAATGTTAACCAATCACCTTAAAATGCACGTAGCTCATTATTTTCATATCCACCTGGGATATATGATTTTGGTGTCTGGACCATAGTTTCAATGCTTGAATAATACATTGGACAAGCTACAAGGACAGTCAGTGGTCAATGTGTCCAAAAAGTCCAAGGTGGCTTCAAAAAAATGAGTATAAAATTGTTGCTGCTATCTTAAGAAAAAAAAAGCCAACATAGTTTGTTCAGTATCCAGGAATATGATTTTTGTGTCTGTACCATGGTTAAATGGGTCAAATAATACATTTGGATTAGTTACAAGGAGAGTTGCTGTCAGGTATGTCCAAAAGTCTACGGTGGCTTCAAAAATGGAGTATGAAATAGCTCATGCAATATTATACATGTAATATCCGTCAAGGGCAAATGGTTTTGTGTACAAAACCGTGGTTTTATAAGTCAGAAAATTAGTTTCATATACAGTCAGTGGTCCAGTATGTCGAAAAATCCAAGATGGCTTCCAAACATGCGGAGTCTAAAATGACTCCTGTTACCCCCAAAATGGACATAGTTCCATTAAAATTCACCAAGGAGATATGAATTCGGTGTCGTCCACACTATGGCTTCATGGTTAAAATGGACTGGATACAATAATATGAAGTCGTCCATTTTGTCTAAAAATCCAAGAAGGAATTCAAAATGGCATCATTTAAGTATCAGCAGCCATTCAAGAATTCATATTTGGAAGCCATATTGGATTTTTGTTAACATACTGGACCACTGACTGTCCTTTTGATTTGTCCCAGTGTATTTTGAAAATAATTTTGAAACCATGGTCTAGACACCAAAATCATATCTCCCGGGCGGATATGGAAAAATAATGTCCATTTTAAGTATCAACAGCCAATTCAAACTTAGCCAACTTGAATTTTTGTCGGTTTAATTTTTAGAGAAGACAAAGCCACCTTTCGTACATAGATAGGATCAATACTCTCATTCCCTTCAGTGAAGTTAGGTCAACGCTTGCTGAAGACATGCCTTGATGACGCGCCTGCGGAGCTCAATCTTAGAAATCAATCCAGTAACGTTTCACACCCTTTCAAAGCACTCTATCTTCAAGAGTCGGAGTATGTGGATGATACCATGAGTGTCTGTCAACATCAATGACTTCCATGCCGACATTGGTTTCTACGTGATATGAAGGCTTAAATAGACAAGGATGCTCTTGAAAGGACAAGTGCTATCCATTACAAGGGCGCATGATGACACATCGAAGTCTGCGAAAGTATCTGCTGCCTTGTAAACAAGAATATTTTTACGGATATCGTATATCCAGAGTGTCGGACTTTTTATATTGGTTTTTAATACGACCACATTAGAGGGGATTTTCCCCGTTTAGAACTTAAATATCCGTGTTTTCCCTATAATTAAAAAAGTTGTTTCTATTATTTTGTTTACCATGCAGTTACACGAAATAATTTAGACAAAGTCGGCAATGTATTTTTAATGCATTTATGCATGTGGAGGTGAGTGTATTGATGGAATGGTGTGTGTGATCTTTGGAGCCATGGTCCTCGGATGCCAAACAGGAGAGCTCAGAATGTCAACAAATGAATACGTACCTTTTCCGTCATCTTTTAGAGAGCTAGGAGGGCACGCTGGCAAGACAGAAACAATAATTGTGATCGAATACAGGATCAATGCGGAGATCGGTGTGTGAAAGTGTGCAAGGAGGGGTGTGTGTGTGCTGGTGCGTGCGAGATGTGTGAGGATTGGGTGTGTGTGTGGGCCTGTATGAGGGTGAAAGGTGTGTGTGGGTGTGTGTGTTGGGGATTTTCGTAGTAAGTTTTACCATTTCATTCATACTCACGCACACTACTTGGTAAAGTATCTTGAACTTGGTAATAATTGCAGTGGGTGTTGGGTACTTGAACTAATTTCTCATTATGCAACATTGGAACTAATTAGCTCTGTTTTCCTATAATCAATCAGAATAAATGCAATTAAAGAGATATTGTAAAATATTTTTTTTCTTGAAGATTACTCCTGCCTTGCAAGAGTATACACACTTGTCATTGCTGATAATTAAACATTGCAATCGCCTTTCATAAGTATTACTTCTTTATAGAACCTTCCCAGTCCCGTATAGATATCTATGACTCTTCACGAAGTAGTAATTTCGGTATATCCGGTAAGATCACGGTTGACTAATGTTTACGGAGCGCAACCAAGCGATATTCTTGAAACCAAAACATTTCGACCTCTCTGGCCTTCCTTTAATGTTCATGTGAAACCTTGCTACTTCGCAAGTGGCCAATTAAAGTATGGTATTTCATTTTGAGCCTCCACCTACTCACGGTTCCTCTACAGCAAACCGATTGAATACACGGGGCTCATAGACGTGAATACCATTGATTGACAGTGACATACGAGATATCATTCGCCGGTGGGGAGTAGGAATTCAACGCGGCCTTTCCATTCGTCTTTTTCAAAATATGATTACTTACTTACAAAAAAAAACGCATAATTGTTTTCCGTCGCCAAAAATCTCCACGTATCTAATGGCATATCGAACTTCTATTAAGAAGGCCTCAAAGTAGGAGAATTAAAAAGCGCCTATAGCATTTTCTCCGATGATACATAAATACATCACCTCCTTCACATTTTGTAGAGATATCTGCATCGACCACAGATTTGTTTTTGTTGCTTTGTTTTATTTTGTGTAAATCTTTAGTATTTAATTCGAAAGGATGGGTTGAGGAAGAAAAATGAGTCAAATTAACACACTCTTTCGAGGCAAACGGGGAGGGGGGGGGGGTTCTGAACCAGTATGAAGAGTATGTATGTAATAATAAGGGAAAGGGAGGAGAGCTTGTATTTTTGTTGATTTTGAATCAATTTCCCCAATCATTTGAGTTCATAATTCTTTCCTCAAAAGCCCAATAGAACTAGCATGTTTTTATCCTTTCTGAATGTTTTTGCATTTGAACAGAAGATTGGAATCCAACAGTATCAGAACCTAACAATATTAAATGGCCTAAAATAGTATATTAACAATGCATTTTTTTTAGCCTTTAAACATTGGGTAAAAGAGATTATTCAGCACAGCCTTGATTGCGGTCCGAAGATAATGGCACAAACCCGCATTGAACCCACAATCCAAGCCCCCCCCCCCCCTTGCCCTCCCCCTTTCGACCACCCCCTCCCATGTCTCGAAAGAGTGGTCCACATTCCACCTAACTACATTGTAAATAAAAATGTTTAGGAAATGGTAATAACTCAAAGTCAATGGTATCTCTTCATGAATTTTAAAAACGATGTGATCGACATTTTGCAATTTAATTACATGAATATTTAACATGTAAACTAAAGCGTATAGTTTTAAAGATTACTAGTTTTCATATTATGATACAATAAACTCCGTGTCTTGAGTTTGCAGTCTGCTAACACACAATAATGATAATACCCGAAGAGAGCTATAAAAACGCATTTTCTGACATGACCTTTCAATTGTTTTTGAACCTGTCCTCCTGTGTTTCCCGCGTAGTTTGTTTAGATCTGTTCATCAAGAATTGGACTTTGATTGCAGTTTACCTGGACACTTTCATTCATATATGAGATACTGTGCAATAACATAGAACGCCTTTCAATGATACCCAACACCCTTAAGACCTATTCATCGATCGGTGTCGTGACTTATGCGTTTTATCCTACAGTAGTAGCATGATCTTGAAATGAATCGGTAAACTTGAAATTCACCGTCGCCTCGTCTTTATATTCAACAGTGTTTCTTTATTCAAAATATATCTAGATAGTATATGTAGAGTTCTTTTTTAAGTTATATGTCGCACCACTCTTTTACAGACAATGTATGACACTTTATCGAACAGGTCTTATTTGCTGCACTTTGCTGATTGACACACATATTAATGCATTATAGTGCAACAGTATATTCTGCATATTGCTGATGATCATTCAATGATTACAATTCAATTAAACGTATTGGAAGCAGCAGAGTCCATCATATTACACAATAGATGTAAAACAAAGTTCACCAAGAGAGACAAGAAGAATTCGTATATAGCTTAGTAATATGTTGATTGATCAATGGAGTGGTTCAGAAGTTACCTCATAAACATAACTCAATTTGTAGTAATTAATAATTCTGATTGTGAAATTCCACGCATTGTCTGTGGTGTGCCTCAAGGTTCCCTTTTGGGGCAATTACTGTTAATTGTAATTTCTTCTTTTCGCAGATAATGCTAGTTTATTTTCTTTTAAACACAGCAATCCCAATTCTTCTTGAAAGGCAAAATGTTGAATTATGCTGCGTTTGTTATTGGATACAAGCTAATAAGTTATCGCTAAATTAATATATATATATATATATATATATATAGTTTTCAGCAAGTCAGTACATTCTTTGGCAAGTCTTTTTTAAATCAATGGTAATGTGCTACAAAAAAAAGGAATCTACAAATTCCTTGGTGTCTTTACTGATTGTAAATTGTCCTGAAAAGTTCACTAATGATCATCTATGTAAATCGCTCTCAAGAAATCTCAGAGCCATTAATCATCTTATAACACACTTTCCGCATCATATTTTGAAACTATTGTATTCAACTTTATTATTACCATACCTGAATAATGGGATTTTAGGGTGGAGAAATGCCTCTAAGACAAAACTTGAATCCGTACTTAAAATTTGAAAAAATAAGCACTCGAAGTGCCTTGTTTAAAGAAAAAACATCAATCAGAGAGATAGAAACAATCAAATTACGAAATTCCACAAAGAATCGACGGTTGCAAATGAGATTCAGTGGCAAATCGACTGTTGTAAAGTAGATTTGGTATATAATTCACAAGTATTACCGCTATACAAAAGCTTTCGGTTTACTTCAGCTAAAAAGATTGTTTGATTTTTATTTTATTTGTATTGTTTCACATGTCACCATATTTTGAAGAAACAAATCAGAAAATACACTAGGTAAATCATTTTTATTCAATTAGCACAGAAAAATACCAAGAAAGTAATAATATTAATCGGTTACTTTTAACTGGTTTGAAAAAAACAATGGATTAGTATAAGCGAGAAAGTCAGAAGAGGACTTTCTCGCTAATACTAATCCATTGTTTTATTCAAACCAATTAAAAGTAACCGATTAATATTATTACTTTCTTGGTATTTTTCTGTGCTAATTGAATAAAAATGATTTACCTAGTGTATTTTCTGATTTGTTTCTTCAAAATATGGTGACATGTGAAACAATACAAATAAAATAAAAATCAAACAATCTTTTTAGCTGAAGTAAACCGAAAGCTTTTGTATAGCGGTAATACTTTGTGAATTATATACCAAATCTACTTTACAACAGTCGATTTGCCACTGAATCTCATTTGCAACCGTCGATTCTTTGTGGAATTTCGTAATTTGATTGTTTCTATCTCTCTGATTGATGTTTTTTCTTTAAACAAGGGCACTTCGAGTGCTTATTTTTCAAACTTGAAAAGACATCAAACAGCTCTAAATGGTGACATTTTAAGCCCATTCTATGGGGGACGTTTTGTATTAAAAATAGTTTTATGCAAATATGTTATTCAACTCTGGTACCCTATCCATATAGATTTCAATATAGAATTTCCTCGAAAAATATTAAGCATAACACATCTTTGTTGTATGAAAGAGGTGCAATGGCCTTCTATTTTCGCGGGTTATTTACAGTGATTCTCAGTTAATTTGCTGATATCACAGAAATTATTAATGTATGTATTTTCGCCCCATTGCTATCAAAAGAGCACGTTAAAACCGAGGTTAGACTGAGCCAGCCTTGCTTGGCTGACTGGTCTCTGTTTGCATTAATGTGCTTTTGATGAAGAGGCGGGAGTTTTAATTTGTTCCCGATTATTGGTGATTAACGAGTCTGCGTCACATTTCCCATCGGGAGTGCTCACAAACACATTTGTGCAACTAAGCAACCTCCCCAAGGCACAAGGGCAGGTTATGAACAGGGCTAGATCTGCAAACATCCATCCGGGATAATGTTAGTGAGGTCGTCCATCCATGCAAGTACTCGGTGCAAGTATGATGGCCACGAAGCTATTATCGTATTGCTTCATCCGATTTAATCCTCGTCCCAAATTGAGAATCACCGCTGCTACGCCGCAGTCACACTTATGAACTGATTGCAAATGAACGAGGTATTTCAATAAGAAAAAAATATCTAGTTTTGTCCGGTCTGGATTCGGTTTCCGCCGTGTGACTGCGATATTAAAATGTAATGGCAAAAGGTTTGTATGTAATTACTTAAATAACCGAAATATATTGGTTTAAAAGAAATATATGTTATTCTTTACTCTCGTCTGAAACTATTTGAACAGTGAGCTTTTTTTCTACAATTAAAAAACAATAACTTCGGCTTTATCATTTCAAGCCCAGCGCACACTTAACGACTCGTTGCGATCCGAAATTCAAAGAAATTGTAATAACATTTGATACGAACATTCCTACCAATAAACTCATAGCAATCAGTCATGTGGTAGGACTATTGAGTAGTTCGAGCCTCCCTGTATGAATATAAATCAAATTCAATTTAAAATCACAATGACGTCAACATTGACTGCGACTTGAAGCCGATTTGAAGTTTACTCCGTCCACAGGGCTTGCCGTAAAAACAAAATTACGATTTTAATATTCCTAACCTTATGCCGAACATCAAATAAAATCATGCAATTTTTTGCTTTGAACTTTCATAGTTAATGCAAAGTGCGAGTTATCTAAAAAGAAATAAGGGTCGTATCGGATCGAATAGTGTGCTTTCCTTGCAGTGCTTCCCATAAAAGGAAAACTAGTCTTTATACCAGGAGAAACACATTACAATAATCAAATCATTTCGAAAGATTGAATAATAGTAAGAGTAAAATCTGTTCTCTTATTTGAGACGGAATACTCGTTCACGCATTGCCGAGAACAAACAATAGATATTAAAGTATGTTTCATAAACGATTAGCGCAGATAGTAGCAATCTTTGCGTGCTCCTACAGAATACTGAACACAATTTGCAAATAAAACAAAATATATGCTAATGAAAGGGGTAATAACATATCTGTAAAGCGCTTAGATGCGTCGTTTCGATGTATTAAGCGCTATATAAAATCGGATTTTTATTATCCCTTTCTTACGTAAGATTTTAGAAATTTCCACCCATTTTTCGGCGCCGATTGGTTTTGAAACTTTAGAAATTGAATTTCAAAACACTTCTTGCTCTTTTAGGTTTCAAAATGAAAAAATAACACGCAATTTAGTGATGATTTAAATGTTAGTCGATACAATGACTACCCAATTATGTTGGAAAAAATATCTGAAAATCTCGGTTTTATTTTGTCTTCCGACTCACTTTTCATCGCACATTGGATTGAACGATGTTGGTCTCCTCCGTGTCTGATAACAAAAATCCAGTGGATATCAAACAAAAACACCACTAGTGGGTATGAAACACATTCTTGTATCTTTAAGGAAAAGACTTATATTAGTTTTTGTAAATTCTATGGAAAAGACAAAATTATTTTAGGTCAATGATATTTTCCGGATGAAGCAGATCAATCTCTCCTTTAACCAATGAGTTGTTTTAATCCCTTTACGGGTTTCTTCCTCAAACAGTGACTAAAATACAACCATTGTGAAAGTCCGTGATGTGTGAAATATGGTTGTGAGAGCATGAATGAGCGTGTGTGGGTGTGTGTGCGTGAATTTGTTTGTGTATAGCTTAAGCGACCAAATATCATTGCCATTCATTGGTAATAACAGGTATTGCTAAGCAATCATAATACCTTAAAATAAACCCGTCCTTGATCGGATATCGACCACTGTTCTTTAATGAGCACCGGTTAATGAAGCATGCATTGAATAGTTACATCTAATTATCGGTTGAACTTGCCCTGGCAGCATACTGGAGGGTATCAATGGATATAGGTAATGAAGCATGTTGCTGTTAACGATTAAGATATCATAAAAACCTTCAATATGCCCTGTAATAGCGAACTGAAACTGCATCAGTGGTACATAAATATTGAGAGATCCCGTCTCAGTTCTGTGAGCTAGTTGCTATAAATCCCGACCTCCAACTGTATGAACGATTACGAAATTGTTAAAAAAAAAAACAGTGTTTGTAGTAGTCTGTGTACACCATTATCTGCAATATTATAAGCTGCTTTGTCTGGCGGATAGCAGATCCTTAATGATCATGCCTTCGCAGCGAAAGATGATATTACCATATGTATATCATAATAACGAGTGAAAAATTGAGCTTCAGAGCTGTGAATGATTACAGTTATAAAAGTGGGTCCTATTTCCAGTGTCAGTTGAAAATGTGCCATGTAGTAAACTCTTGCCCCTCGTAGAACACGATACAAACGAGTCACCATAAATGACAAGGGCTAATGTACCCTTTATAATCGGGAATATGAAGTAATCCAATATGATATCTAGATGTAAGCAATCATAATCGTTCTCTTTTTCCACTTTTATACCTGCTTTCATCCCGGGCGCGTATTCAGGGGGCGCGATTAGAGAAAAGGATAATAAAACATGAAGAGAAAAAAAACAAAGGAATAAAGGCGCAGAAAAGGAATACACTGAAGGTGATTAATATCCCCGTCTTCTGCTATTGGCATAAAGGACGTAAAAATCCTCTATTATTTGTGATTGCAATGTCCTTTTTAGGTGAGGATATCTGAAATCAGCTTTTGGGATTTCTTCTCCATGAAAATGTCCAGATTTCAGGACTAAATATCAATAATTTTCAGCACACATGCATCCTGTTAATGATTACAAAGTACTTACAATATTCAGTCTTAAGATCTAGATATTGCAAAAAAAAAAACGTGCTCGCGCTTCGCCTTCGTATTAGGTCGATTTATTCAATGAGATACATAATTATCATCTCTATATGAATTTCTAAAAAAGTGTCATTTTATATTTTTCATTTTCAGGTCTGAATATTAATATTTTTTTCAAAACTTATGATGCGTCTTAATATTGAAAAATATTCACACTCACATTGATTTTGTTTCATTTTGACTGGTCGTGTTTTTTACTACATGTAGTATAATACACTTTTAAAGGGGTGCGATTTTAGCACTTGCCCAGAGCGCTGTTTGTCCTAGATAAGCCACTTGTTCCCATCGTCTCCAAATCTTGTCCTTTCGGGCACTACAATTTGTTTTTAATCATGTATACATTCTCCATTACCATTGTATCCATATAACAGTACATGTTATATATGTTGTAATATGATATTCATTAGGTTTTTCACACATTGAAACATATACTTAAATGGCAAGATGATAAGCTGTATATGTTAATCATGTAAGTAACTAACATAGCATATTTAAGTTCAATTAGATATACAGTATAGGGGGCCTAACCGAAGTGCATTTAATAATAAAAACCACAGCATACCATTTCTACCGAGAAAAATAAGATTCCGATTTGCCTGTTATTTTTCTATACTAGTCTGCCTTTCTCAAGTCGATCTAATTCAGGTTTTTAAACAAAATTAAGTATCTCGATTGAAGTATAAGTGAGCACAAGTCTCTTTATAACGCAGTGATACGAGTCTTTGACAGAGTAACTCAAAATGACTATCTTAACACTGTTCTGCCCGATGCTTGAAGAGTAAATGAGGATAAAAACTTATCTTAGGGAATCATTCGTACCCAAAGGGTTACAGGCCATAAATGAAGGAAAACAGGGTGGATAGTGGATCAAAATGAGATAAGAATACACCCAATCAACGTTTCAGCGATGGAGAATAGATTGATTACCAATTATTTTCCCCTCTATTTCGTTACTAGAACACAATTTCAAGGCTATTCAGAGCTGACTATAAAAACTTTGACTGCAGGGGTTCCTTATACCTTGGTCACATTTGCTATACGGCGGCCGTACGGCGAGTCGGAAACAGCCGTTTTATTAATTTTGATTCAAACCACTTATATGTAGTTGGACAAAAAAATGTTAAAACGGCTGTTTTCAACAAATGTGACCATGGTTTTACTTAGAGAGACGATTGTTACCAACGTCAAAAGTAATTCTCCTTCACTGACACGCTACTTTTACTCTGTCTCGCAAACAAAGTATATATCAACCACTATTTAATGACTAAAATACCAACGACCATTAAAAGCAGTAGGCGTGCGGTTACGGTAAAAATTAGTTATTGCGAGAAAAAAATTAAGAACTAATTAAATGACACACTACAGAAAGAGTTTTTGAAATTGATATGCCCGTCAAATTCTTTGACATCAATCCTAAATTCTAATTATGAATATCAGGGACAGAACAAGGTAATAAAAGAGATGATTGAAATACATCGGGAATTCTTTTAAGTCTTAAAATCCATCCCATACAATCGTTTATATAAAATATAAAGTAAATTTATTACCATTGATCACTATATAAATCAGAGAGCAAAAAATCAATACAGGCTTGATAACTGTTTGGAATAGTTTGCACTTGAAATATAGACTTCCACTTAACGATTTAATGTTCAGTATCCATGTTCCCTTTTATGGGTTAAAAGAATCGAGTGCTTCTTAATTCTATAATTGATGAGCATGATACTGTCATTCCGTATTGTTCATCCAGGTAAACCTTTCCCAAAGCAATTTGGTGCAAGAGTAAAAGAGATGGGGGTGGTAATGTGATAACTAAACATTTATAATGTTTAATTCTATTCCCGGATAAACATTGGGGTGCCGAATTAACGCGGAAAGGCATTCTTTGGGTCACTAAAGAAAACCCATCGTAAAACGCAATTATTCTGGGTTGATAAAGTCACGGGGCGAACGGTGAAAAGGCGAAGAACAGCACGCGTAAATTGTAACTAAATCTTCTTCGACCGAGTGAGAATCAAATTTACGAGTTCGACATACACAGATGGAAACAAGCATGGCGTAAAAGACAGAGAAATTAAACAACTATAAAACTCTCAGCTTTACAGTTTCAAAATTACCGCGGGACATTGCGTACACTATGAATAATTTTAACCCAAAGACAAGGCTAGGAAAGAGAGCCCATGCCAACAATGACATTACAACGTTCTGAAAAAAAACAACCTTGCATTGTTTCAATATACAACCTTCAGTATTTAAAAAAGAGATGGGCGCGAAAATGCCCAGTTTCCGATCATCATGATATTATCTTATGTAGTGTTCTAAACATTTGATAAATTGCGATCTTGAATATCCTACGAAGACCTGCCCGTTCCATTTTACAACATAATATGTTGACAAGGCATTTCCTGAACCAGCTAAGAGCATTCAGGAGCTGATCCTATATTCATGGACATCTATGTTGATATATCATGCTACATTCATCGAAAACAATTCAATCCAATACAATGTTTCTTATAATCAATGGGATGCGAACAGTTATAATTCGCATCAAAATTATTAGAATCACAAATAGCTAAAAAGATAGATAATCCCCTGAAATGCTTCAACGCAAGATGCTTCACAATTCATTGAAGGACTTCATCGACGACAATTTGCTAAACTAACATCACTGCAGAGTTTATTAGCTGTCATATACATTCTACTGGCACGTGTTTGTCCTTTGATATTATGATGGCATACAAAATTCGACAAAAAATGTAATGATATTTTGCTTTAAAACCGTAGATTTTGTCAATTCTTGACATTTAATGACGAATTGGTAAAACGGCGATTCGGTGCATTATCAAAAATACGTTCTCATAGTTATCTCATTCTTTTTCTATGATGGATTCATTTTTTTTCCATGGTCACTTCTGAATTATCGATTTACATCTTGCCTTTTTTTGTAATTTGGAGGTAATGTACGCAAGGCTATAGTTTATTCAAAAGGAAGGCACGCAATTGTGATTTATGATTCCTGTCTCTGAGAAGCACCAATGCCATTAAATCAGTGACAGTTTGGTCAAAACGTTTTTCACCGCCGCCTTCATTTTGATCGTCATGTTATTTTTCATATCCATCTTCAGCAATTTGCCACTTTCAAGAATGGAAGTTTTGGCTGATATCTCTTACCCTAGTCGCCCAATTCTAAAATATTTATAAATCTTCAATGAAATCAACTTAACAAACACATAGGATAGTAACACAACGAGATTTTTTTTTTTTTTTACCACAATTGAATTTTCAATCATAACAACAATAATCTTTCCTTTTCACGGATGTTTTAAACCGTTGTCGACAAATTTCGATAATAGAAATTCTATCGTCACTAAAAACAAAGTAATTATGTATTTACGTTTATAATCTAATAGGCCGAAGTCAATTTCACTTAATATCTATCGATTTCAGCGTGTTTCGGCTGTGATTTCCCCAATGATTTGTATTCGATAAGTGATTGTTCATGAGAACGAAAAAGGCACGTCTTTTTATTTCATAGTGCGGACGGGTATATGGTATTATGGCTGTGCTTGATATAATTTCCCTATTCACGCTTGAAATAAATGCTACAACGGGCCTTGAAACCTAACCAATTTGCATTTATACAACATCCCCAAAGTCTCCTCAGATTCTGAATCTTTCATCAATACTAGTTATTCGTGATTTTTGTTCAAATAGTCGAAATAGAATGATGGGTAATTAAATCAAAGCTGTAATTTAACGTCGATCATTATAATACAATAATGCATATTCCCTTAGCGCGGACCTTGATCGAACTCTTAAGTATGCTTATTGCAGATAGCTCTATCAAAACTTTCTACGTCATGAAGTGATACAGATTATAAGGTGCCTAAAAGACATCGTTAGGCATCTACATACCTACATGTTCTTCATTTCGTAAAAATGATGAACGTACATGCCAAGAGCAGCGTAATCTTCAGATCTGTCGCTCATAATGAAATGATAATCACACACTTTTTTATGCTTTCTTTCTGAAACTTTTTGTTGATTTTACAAGAAGTTATTTTCAAATAAGGGATACAGCTTTATCTGCCAATTTCTGGATGCAAACTCCCGTTATTCAAATGCAAATCCCAATCGGTCCTTTTGTGTTTGTATTACATTGCTTTGAAATGAAGTGTTTATTCCCTGTATATGAAAGAAAATGGTGAATATATACTTAAATTTAAAGAATATAGAATAACAGAAAGTAGACTTCGGAAATAAACACGTGCATTTACTTCATATGTAGATATAATGAGGGAGGGACATCAGATATACTTCCGCACCTTCACAATCTTAAGATATTATCATCTCATTCTATCAAGACAGTGTTTGATAGAAACATATGAAGAATAAAACATAAAGCTGAATAGAGTTTGAAAATTGCACACAATAGTTTACCAGATGTACAATATATAAAGGAAAATCTCCCCTATATATTATTCATGGAATTTTCGGTGAATTACTATATGCCTAATGCAGATATCAATTGCTACAGTAGTTTTGTGAGTACAGCGATCATTTTTTATAAACAGAAGACAAATAGATCAGAAAATATACGCTGCTTTATTGATGGTCAAAGTACATTTTCATCATAATCATAAAATATTTTCCTAAAATTTATAGGGCGACTGCAACACCCTATATGTTGTTCATGCCATAATTCTTTCGCCATGATTGATGTAAATATCGTCAAATTCCATTCTGCTTCGTATAAATCCATTGCAGCCAACCAGCTTTCAGATGACCAGTACTACTGAATACCTGTGTGTCAGAACATGCAGACGTTTTCCTGGGCATCCTGAACGTGTTTAGTGCCCATTGCTTGATGAGACAATTTCGCTCTGTATCTTGAAAGTTCAGATTTTTTTGTAAGCAGGCATCCATTCACATCCTAAAGTCCTGACTATATTGATGATCCCATGGGTAGCCATATGAAGCTTAGGTATTTACAGTTTTCTTTTTTCTTAGAGGTCAAGTCTACCTTAGAAAAATATTGATTTGGATGAATAGAATAAAAACCAAGCAAACAAAATACTGAAAGTTTTATCAAAATCGGATGTTAAAGGATGACGTTTTAAATTCTTAATTTATGCTAAAGTTTCACTAACTTTTCACAAAACAGTTATATGCACAACTCAACACTATAGAGTTGGTGATGTCCATAACTCACTACTTCTTCTTTTTTTTAAATTGTTTGAATTAGACAATATTCATCGTTTAACAGATTTTACAATAAGGACCAACTTGACTGGACCAAATGTGTACACAGTAAAAGAAATATACAACGCTGTTTACTATATGAACCTTACAGTAATTGTTTAAACAGTTTGAATAAGTGTTTAAATCTTAAGCAAACAAAGTTTAATTGTCAATATCTAATTTCAATTAATCAAACATGATTGTTTAAACGGTTAAACAAATACTGTAAGGTTCATATAGTAAACAGAGTTGTATGAAATCTTAAACAGCGTTTTACTGTGTAATTACACATGTTAGGTAACATAAAACTTTTTTTTCAAAAGACAAGATAAAAATAATATTCATGGAATAAAATACAAAAGAAATAGTGAGTGGGTGACGTCATCAGCCCTTTCATTAGCATACCGAACAGGAATAAGCGAAACTTAAACATACTTAAACTTTTCTATTTTACATCCGATTTTGATGACATTTTCAGTGCTCATGTATGCTTATTGGATGTTTATCTTTTCATTCAAATCAACTTTTGTTGAGATAGACCTGTCCCTTAAGAATTGAAGTAATCCCATTTCGCTCGCTGGTCAGGGAGTATAAGCAAAGTGTTAGTATACGCTGTTTCATTCGGAAGACTAACATGTTTTGTCTGTTTACTGAATTACCCCGTTTTAGCCTGTAGCAGCAACGTCTCAATAGTGCTATCACATTCGACGTATAAATAGGGTGTCCGTGAAACAATAATAATAATGAAAAAGAATATCAAATGAAAAGAGCCATGGGCACTTAATAACCCTAAAAATTGTCATGAGGTGAATTCTATCAATTTTTTTTAAACTAGTACGAAGCAAACTCTTCTTAAGATTAAGGAAAACGATGAAAAAATACTGCATCAGGATACCACTCTTAGTTAAAAGAGCATTAGACTTTGAATGGTGGTGCTAGTCTTGTAAAATGATGTTTTTATTGATCTACAACCATAGTGGTCTACAACTAGAGACATTCACTGTTATACACATAGAAAATGCAGGGAAGAAATCCATCTTCATTTTCAAAAGGTAATGGCCGCAATACTAATCAGTGAATTGGAGGTGGGTTTTGCGCTACATAAAGTTAGCAATGGTAAAAACCGATAGTACTCAGACGTGTGTGCCACAAGGGTCACATTCGTCACCGTCACTTTTCTCTCTAAATGTAAATGTGTATTACACTAAAACACCCACAATGCTAGGTTGAAACTGTCGAGCTGATAAACTCGATAATGGTGTGATAGGCCTGATTTAGATATTTTCAGCAAGATCGGAGTGATTGACGAAAACACTCGGGATCCCGGTTGAATATTTTGACAGGTTGAAAACATTCGAGCTCTTTACCAAAGTGATTTAAATCGTAATAAGCTAACACCAAGCATGGTGAATGAACTCCGATTAGTCTACCCAGCTTGACCGATCTTAGACAGCTAGTAGACCTATGAATGATTAATTCTATCCTACCATATAACACGAAAAGAAATAGATATTACATACTGAATCAAATGGGTTTTTTCACCAATGGCAATGATATGAGGGCATTCCAAGAATTCTGTGAATCATTATTTTACCTAACCACGTTGCTTTGAAAACTTCAAAACACCCGTCAGAGAAATATCTGTTCTCATCGACTGGCATATTCATGACGATTAGACCTTTGAATTGCTTGCTCGAGTAGTTCTCATACTCGAGTGCTTGCCGTCATCCCGTTAGTTAATTGCAGGGTATCAAGACCATAAAAAGGCCAAGGGGGTCTTAATTAGATCTGGGCAACATTCGTGTTATATGCATGAAACAATCCTATTAGTTGGCGTAGCCAGGGAACTGGCTAGCCGTTAAGTTTGTTTGATTTGTGGAAACGCGTGTTATTTATTGTGTCGACGAATCGTGGCAATTTCCCCCTTGGGCATCAATCTGATATAAGCTATTACGTATGTACATGAAGGTCTACAATACGGCCATTTTCAAATTCATCACTTTTTGAAAGGCCCAAAATATCCGTCAATACTGAGAATAAAATAACTGGTCACTAAAATCGAACTTAGCAACTATGGAATGACGTGACCTCAAAAGAAGTATTGGTCGTTTCCTATTAACCAAAAAGCTGACTTATTTCGAGCCGGATGATATTACTAGAAATTATGACCGCAATTTACAACATCCTTTCAGTAATTCTTTTTTTTTCGTAGCTTGTGAATTTAACAGTCCAGTATCTTATTTTCTAAATTTAGCAATATCAAGCATCCTTCTGATAAACTTTATTACACAATCAATTGGTGTCAGTTTTATATTACCCGTGTAAAAAGCAAAAATGGAGTGATAATGGATCGAATATATCATGAATAAATGATTAAGCAAGGGCTGTAACGGTTGAAGTGATGGAAGTTTCACATAGGGTCGTTATCACTATTAGCATATTTTCATAAAGCAAATGGTAATTATGTACATATAGGGCGTTACACTTATGATTTCACTGTAGAGTTTTAACCAAGAGCAATATATGACAAATGTAGGTTACATCATCCGGACAATTTTTTTTTTGACAACCTGGTTTTACTGTACACCATTTTGATCCCTCAAGAGGAAATTTTTCCTCTGGAAAAGATTAAAGGCTTGTTTGATATTTTACTAGATAATTGCTTCCTCCAGGACATAAATCTTATTTGATTTCTTACTACTTTACATCAAATTCATGAAACTTTAGATACATGTTACTTTGTACAATTGTGTATTATGGACCCCTCTTTACAAAAAAAGAATGCACAAAAGCTAGAAATATGCTCCAGAAAGTACTGGTTGTAAATATTTTTTAATACCTAGCATGTCGATTCGAATTTGTAAAAGTACTATTTGTTAAGTAAAATAGAAAAAAGATTGAATTTATTTTTTATTCTCCTCACAAGAAAGGGTTTGCTTTCCTAAAGACAAATTTGTTGTTTCATTGTACATCATAGTTATAGTCACATTGGGTATTTTAAAATAGTTTAAATACACTTTCTTCAAAAATGGATTTTATGACCTTTATTTTTCCGTGCACTCTACTAAATCACTTAAGATTCGAGTTTCTTAATTCCTCGCGAATGTGATAAAATGTAAACCTTTGAAACGCAAGACAGTGCAAACTGTGCGGCTCTTTTCGATGTAATTTCAGCATCCGTTTCCATTCCTTTAAATCAAACGCTCGCATGTTCGCTGCCCGTGAAGTGTATCTTCAGGCCCCTTGAAATCAATGACATTTCTCTGAGGGACACTTTACTTCCCTGCCTCGAAAACCGACACCCACTTTGTGGTACAAATGTGCAAAGAGCCTGTTATTTGTGCTATGAATGTAATAAGGCATTACATTCTAAACAGGACCCCGTGAGTCTATATATAAACTATTAGATTCATCAAGGTGTATTTGTGGGTGGAGAAGGGGTGGGATGTGGGTGTGTTTCAAAATAGAAGAGTGTGTTGTGTATTATTTTACCATCATTCTCTTGATGGAAACTATGCCTGTAGGAGATGCGTACTATCCCTCTAGTATTTGCAAGAGAAAGTGGGCATTTTTGTAGAATCCACAAAATGTATAAAGGTTTAATTTAAGTTTTGGGTCACTCGTCACATTTTACTACTTTGTTCGACAGGAAGAAAATAATGGAAATCGTAACTGTAGGATTTTGCACTCATTTTGCTCCTCAATGATTATTTCGGTATTAAACATTAACCGGACTCTCTAGAATTTTTAGTATTTACTTCCTGCTCACCTTTACAACACCATGATCCCTGGTAAATGTAGCCTGTCAAACAACCAGTTGTTAAGACTGGATTCGATCCATAAAACCAACAGAACTACACTAGACCAAAAAAGCACCAGCGCTCTCCTCTTAAATTGTAATGGGATGATCAAACCTTTGCACACACACACACACACACCCTTACCAACCCTCACACCCATACACCGACACAACACCTGCATATCCCCTATCTGCATTCGCCCTTACGCTAAACACACCACATACACACCCACACAAAGTTCCTATCAGCACATAGACCTATATATTAACACATCATTCGTACCCCCCCCCCCTCAAATACACATTTATACTCACAAACACAAGGAAGCATGCAACCATGATGACCTCCTTATATCTAAGGTAGATATTGACATGAAGAAAAAAACATCACTGATTTGATATTGGTCATAGCTCAGAAAAGGTACATCAAAAACAATGTTTGACTCGACGGTATCGTACAACTGATTTCCATCATGCAATCAAACTTTTTTAAAAAGTTAAGTGAGGAATTAAGTATGGTCAAGAGTTTATAGTTTAACTAAAGCACATTCTTTCCCCCTCCGTCTTATATACATTCACTTTTAACAAGATTCTAAATATCATAAAATTAAAACAGAAATATTGAATGGGTGACGTCATTCTAATTTATAGAGAAGGAGTTTCTAGTTCCAGTGAAATTTTCTTTGGATGATTTGGAAACGTCGCTCTGTTGTCGACCTTCCCGACAAATTCCCTGATTTCAAGCCTATGATCATTTGTCCTGCGTAACAGACTACATGGGGTTAGCAGTTTATAATTATCATGGGCATGACGACGGGGTTATTGCCTTCATCATATGGCTTGTTATTTCCCCGATCCGAGATCTAAAAGCCAATATTGATTCATGTAAGAGTTCTTACATTCCTGGTCCCATCCAGCCATGTTTGTTATAAGGTAATGATAATCACGACCCTTAGGCTCAGTCTAATGCCCTTGGGGGCATGTCAAACCTGGATTCCTCTATGCTCTCTGGCATGTTAGTGATGTCATTGAAGTAAGAGAGTTTAATGAACGCCGCGATAAATTAAAAGATAGTTGAAGACAACGTCAGTCAGAATAATTAAAGAAAGGGTAAAAGTGTCGTTCAGAGGAATCTTCGACTCAATTGTCGAGCTGATTCCTCAAAATGTATACATTCATATAGATGAAGTAAAATATTGGTCTTACAGTTTCTTCTGGCTGCCAACTAATTTGCAAGGCTCTTTTATATCCACTTTCACAAAAAGCAAGCGTGTCATTTTTTGTGTAAGAGTGTCTAAAGAGAGACAAAAAAGATAATCCAAGATTGGTCATTAATAGATGTCATCCTCCTTTCGCTGTATGTAGGCCTACTTGGTTTCATTGTGCATCTATGAGATCTTGTATCGTTCAGTCATTGTTACCATTATTAAACTAAGAAGCACGAAATCCCATATCAAGTGATGGTATCGGATGTCATACCCCCGGTCTTGAAAGTACCTTGCCAATTCTGTGATACCATAGAATAGTCAACCAAAAAACAAGTGCAAGAACATATACATGATATTTGAGTTACATGCTTCAGCAAAATACGACGCTTTGATACAAGAATAGACCGTTTCACTGGCGATTCATACGGTTGTTCGCAAAGTTACAAATGGGAATTTTCGAACGTTCCTTTTTTATGCGTGGATGCATTGGAATGCAATTGTTTTGACTCCGCATCTTAATCAGAGGGTCATGTATTCGAGTTGAGACCAGTCACTTGAGTTCTTCGGCAAGATATCCATAGAGAATTTTCACTCTATGACGTACGATGGATTCAAGAACCTAGAAATTGTATTGAAAATGCTTGTCAAATGACAAAGAATAGCTGAGAGGTCTGTGTCGAAAATCAGTGAACCGAAAGAGCAGTTTCGTCATACGTTTCAGAGCTGACGAAAAATTGCAAATATGTCGTTCGTCCACAGTCCGGGAGGAAACTCTCGTTTTGATTCACCAATTTTCGATAAATACTTTTGTTTTGTTGTCATGAAGGGCGTTTGGCAATAAATTTTCTATATGTTCTTGAATCCGTGTGAGGCGTGGAGCGACAGTTCTTCAACCAGGTGTTTAATGGTAATCTAATATAATGCAAAGATCATTATACTTGCCTAACTTTGAGAGCACCACACCATGCAGTTATCAGTAGGTGTGGATCATTGTACATTCGTGCAATACTGATATAATCCGGACAGATGCCAAATAAGATACTTCGTGTTAAATGTAGATTATCATAATGAAAAGCTAAATAATATATTTCTTTATAATTTTGAATAATATCGCTTAAGAGGACATTAACAAATTCATAGTAATTTGTATTATTTATCTTTTTGAGACATCATGATTATTGATGTCGCTTGTATTGTCATGATCATTCACGTCATGCAAACATTACGAAACGATTCTGTTTATAACCGTGATAGGAAAGTCATTGAATTAATCTGAATTATTCTGACATGTGTAATCTTTATCATCTAGCTAGTCCGTTCTCAATATAAAAAAAATATTTCCCTAAATATATCTTCCAAATGTTTTTCACAACACAAAATACTAATAAAAGCCTTTCAAGATCAAGGAAGGTTAAAGACAAACATAAATGTTGCAATAATTTTTTTCCAGTTGAGTATTTTTCAAACCATTTTGTCAGAATCTAGTGTGACTTCAGCTATCTCTTATCATGCATAATATAATGGTATTCCAGAATATCAAGACGCCTTTTACCACTCACGCTGGGGTGATGCTGAAAATAAGAATCAAACCCACACGTTCTCATCTACGTGCCATTTTTGGTGATAAATGAGGTGTGATACCTTTAATCAAACGGGGTTTTTTTTATTGGCCGACAAATACAATTTTCCTTTAAACGAAACTTGATCAACCACACCTAACTCTCAATCGATTACAGCAGTGATGATGCATACCAGACTGCGATGAAATAGGAATTTTTTTCTATAGATTACTGGAGGTAAACATTCCTTCTAGTCATATTGTTGCATTTACCTTTCTTTTCATATATACTTAGAGAGAGAACCATCAGATAGGGGATTAGTCTGTGAACAGAACTTGTAAATACACGAAATTATTCTCTTCTTGCTTGCAAATCTAGAATCCTTATACCAGAACCGAAAAGATCAGGGTCGAAATATGTATGATGGATATTTAGAACATACTTCATTATTATTCACCTTATTCATCTCTGAATAAGAATTCATCTCTTATTCATTTCTGATCCATTTAGGTCTTACAAAAGTGGAAGAAAATCATTTGACCGAAATTGAGCTTTACTGACGATCACAGAATGAGTTTGAATGGGAAAACAACAAACTACCTCCCAATATTACAATATTAAAGCGAAAAGTATCAGCAAAGTAGCCTACTAGTAACATTTATTACCTGCTACATAAGGTAACAAAACAAAATACCATTAACCACTTCTGCTTGTCTGAGATACAATCTTTAAATCACAAAAAATCGTCAATTTAATAATGTCACAAGGTTTGGTTACCATGGAATACGCCAAAACTTACTCATTCTATTTAAATTTTTTTTTTGAGGGGAAAAAATGATTGTAAAAGCTTTGTCTAGAGTGATCATTTACTGCACTTACTTGAGTTTAGCTTTCAAGATTTTCATATAAGTGCATAGGTATACTACCAGTTTAAGGATCAAGCGCTTCGCTAGGTATATCCGCAATGTGCTCTCTTTATGCTAGTTTGTTTTCACCATGGCCAACCCATTTACCTAATTAAGTAACTGTCAGCATGGTCAATCCGTTATTTTTCCCAGTGTTGAATTAAATAATTGAATTCTAAATTTCTCTATTTTTCTTGATTAGCAATATATAGACCCCTACACGAACTTGGATAAATTCAGCACCTACTGATTTTAATTTCACATTCTTTGTACACTCTAAAAATATCTGGTAAAAATGCCCATGGGGGTAGTCATGTGTCCAACCAACATTTTTATTTATCAAGTGTGATAAAAATTTGGCCCATTCTAAAGTAACTGCTGTTTATTTATGCTTCCTGTAATGGGCAAAATATTGCCCAAAATTGGTTGGACACATATTTACCCTTGTACTGATTAAAATTTTACCTAATTTTTTTTACAGTGTACACTCTTGCTCCAATTTAATGTTAACATATTTTTCTTGGCTTTACTTTATATATATTGCGTATTTTCAGCCGATTATACTTTAATAGTTTGTAGCTGAATCAATACTCTCGTTTTCTTTGTTTGCTTTATCTCTATGTTGTCAACATCGGTGTTCTTGTCATTTTATTTTTCTCACTGTGTCTGCAATCTCTATTGGTGAAGACCCTTTTCGTAAAAGAAGATTTTGCATCACTGTCTTTCTTGGGACTTCGCTCTTTACCAGTGGATGGGCTAATAATGGTGCCAGTTATGGGTTAGCTGAGATCACTTAAGCTATTTAAATTTAATAAATGCAGGGATCATGTTCATATTATACTTGCAATTAAATGGAATGGGAATCTTATTTTCCGTCTGAGTGCAATTCCAATGAGAAATACTTTGTTTTGTTTTTGTAACGTACTGTACCTGCATAAGGAACATACCTCTTGGTAATCATTTAATAATGACAGACCCTCTAATTCGTCTTCATTATGATCTGTAGTTTTGTTTCCTAATAGATCAATTATAATAACCGATATATTTATTATTACATATTATAATTGCCATTATCATTGTCATATTGTTATCGTCATCATCATCACTACTGTAATTATCATTATAATTCTTAGTTGCATATCCCCATAAGATCAGAGTTTAAAACACATAAATATTTATTTCATAACTTTCGCCTCCATATATGGTTTGAGAGAAATATGTCGTCAATAAATGCATTATTATGTATTCTAATTCATTTATGTCACTTCGATACTTCCAGGGCACCTCTCTTTCTTTCTTTCTTTATTTCTTTCTCTCTCTCTCTCTTTCTCTGTCTGAAAAGTTGGATATTTAAGGAATATTGAATAATATCATCGTAATCTTTTATCAAATAAAAAATGAAAGGGGAACCAGATCCTCCTAGGCGTAATTCTTAAGTACTTTAAACAAAAGAAAAATCATTTATTGATTATCTTCTCTTGAAATACATTTAAGTAAAAACCTACAACATGCAGCAAAGGCGTCCTTATAATAGCGAAAAGCACTATGAACGATTTGTTTATGAATGAGTCCTGATATCGATTAAGAAATATCTGTACAGAGGGCACTTCCATAACGCTTGAAGTTTATGTTTTTCTCTTCCAGTTTTCTTCAAGACTGCGATGAATACTAGTGATCCATCGAAATGACGAAATTATCAAAAAACATTTCTTATACAGTTCAAATAAACATGCAAACAATGCCAAGTCAGTTGAGATATCGTTATTTCTTACCCAATGGTTTTTCATGATAACGGTTTGAGGGTGGGCGTTAAAAGAATAGATAAGTGTTGCTGTAAGAGGAACGATATCGTTAACAGATCACTGTAGAATAACAAATGATTGACTTCCCTCTCTATACTTATAGAAATAATAATTGGAATCGTATCATTGCTTGATATTGAGTATGTCAACCACTCGAGTGTTAAAAGTATCGTCTCACATAACTTGGTCGTTGAATCAGCAGAAATCAATCTTCACTTGGTGGCATGGCGCCAGAAGGACGCCGGGAAACAACCGAAGGACCATTTCTACAATGAGGTGTTCCAACATCCTGCCGTTCTGCATCATTTGCAGTTAGTAATATTATAAGGTCTGTCATTGTCTTGTTAAGGAGCTCATGAGGGGCAACTCATAAGAGCCAAAGGATATTAGTTTATTGCTGTATAATTAAACATCTTGGATCCTCTGAAGACTTGGAAAATTAAGACAGAAATCCTGTCTTTCGTGATAAAATTTGATTTTCATATCGATTGCAAATTATTATTAAGATATAGTATAATGGACTAGCTCTTCCGTTCACCTTGACAACCTTTTTGTCATATCGCTTACCAATCGATTTTTTTTTAATCACACAGATAGAGATAACCGTCGATTAACGTTTGTTACACTCTAAAAACAAATCAGTCAAAAATAACTAGTTAATAGGGTCAGCTGGGTGCAAATGTTATTCTAGTCATATTTAACTACTTTTCTAGTCATATTTTACCAGAACAGAGTTATTTCTGACTAGAATATATGTCAGAAATTTGAATATCATTGATTGCCATATCAGTTGCTCCCAGCTGACTACTTGTCTAGTCAATTTGACTGATTTGTTTTAAGAGTGTAGTAAAAAAGATATGCAAAGCCATTTTAAGCATCTTAATATTTGTGTTCCATGAGAAAGCTCCTCTCTCATTTGCACTAAATTTCAACCCCTTCCTTTCTCTATTTCGTTACCTTTATTTTTCATTATGATTCTCAACCGCGGTCAATCATTCATTTTAGCGGATTCCACCAGTGTTTAGTTTTCCTTTTATCAGTTTAATATCCAATGGCTTTGTAAAAATAACGTACTACTTAACTATCTTAATTACATGTATAATGTTATCAGCTCCTGTAATATGTAATCTCAATATTGGTTGAGTATTTACATGCAGACAACTAACAATGAGGGTTCACGTCATCATTAGATAATTGTTCAAAGGTTGGGGATCAACTAGAAACGTAGTAATATATTATTTTCCACTCCATTACTGAAATTTGATAGGCCCTTCAAAAATGTTCTCATTGAATATTGAGGTCCATTAGAATAACATAATGCGAAGTACAAGATATGTGCGAACCATACAAAAATACAGAGTATGCCTTCACCAAAATTTTAATCTAATAAAAAACATGCTGAGGAAATGCGACAATGAATTATTCGCCAGTTTTTAATGGTAGATTCTACCATTCGACATTTTCATGATAGAAAATGAATAATGAATGCTAAAGGTGGATACGGTCCTATACTGGACAACTGCTTATTTCACCATTATATCGAGTAATGTAATTCAATTATTAGTATACAGTATTCCATTCATTAAACATGATATTCACTAACAACCAACAGAAAGTGCGGATAACCCTTCGCATAAACGGAGACGCCATACAAAGCGGAAACGATGTTTACAGAGAGAAGATGTTAATAGAAATTTGCTCATCAAAATGTGACATCTTGTTTGCAAAAGCGATTTAAGCATGAGCACACATAGAAAATATTCAGCACAATTTTTTAAAGAGAATTTTATATAATCGGTTGTTTCTGCGGAAAATTGACAAATGACTCTCTTGGAATCATTAAGAACTCAATTATACCATTCATTGACACAGGGTACATTTGGTTTTGGCAAATGAATTGAAAATAATGGTTAACCATAAATGACACATGAAGCTTAATTAATTTGATAGTTGAGGGGAAAATACATTTGCTTCGTTCTTTACGTTGCGTGTACAGCAAAAGCAATGCATATTCAACAACACGGAAGCACTCTCCTTTTACCTCAACACATTTAATAAATTTTATCAAATATTTTGATATCAATGTTTTCATGAAAAAAGAGGCCATCATCGATTTTGTAATCCAAACTCAAATTATTACATATTTATATGAGAGAGAGAGAAACAAGGTTGAAACTTTCATACTTTAATCCAACAAATTTTGTTGAAGTCCACAAATAAATTTTGTTGGATTAAAGCATGAAAGTTTCTACCTGGTTTCTGTTCATATTACTCCAACACGTGGAATATCTACCGAATATATACATATATATATACATATATTAATATCACGAAAATTCAGATTTGTTGGCAGTATCAATCGATTCCTTAAAATCATAGTGGATTATGCAATATCAAGTTTAATCACGCACTTATTGCCATTTACCAAATGGTAACCTCTAAAACGTGTTTTTTTTATTCTGTCCGCTAAGATTTTCTTGGAACGGCCAGTGAGAAATGTGCCAATATCAAGAAACAGAATTGAAAATCTTGTCTTCATGGCTACTGTAATACTAATCATCATCAAGTACATTTATTATTTATATCCAGCAAGAATGTTAATCTGACAATGCCTTTGTGACGTTGGTCGGTGTCAATAACTCATTGATTGGAGCGCTCTTGAATTTTATTTTTCGTTTAATTAGAAAAAGTCTGTATGAAAAGAAAACTAATAATCGGCAATGTCATAAAATGCCAGGTCGATAATAGATTAACTCTGTCAGTGTATTTATAGATATCCGCTGTCATGATCCGCGTTGCATACAACACATTCACCAATTAGTGAAATTATTTATTTGCTTAAAGCAATTACATATTTCCTATATTGATCATGTTGATGTAAAAGTATCAAGGAACTCTTCAATATTACATGGACAAATGTGTTAAAGGACAATCGAAATTATGATTTTTGTTAATTTGTGTCTGGTTGTATCTTTAATTCAATAAAATTACCCTTCAATAAATTACATGGACTTCGTGTGAAGACCAAGGTGCGAATAAAAGTGTAGAGTATTTCACCACTTTCCATTTTAAATCCATTTGATGGGTTTGCGTGAGGTATGGATCAAAGAAATATTTTGCAATCATTTGTATATTAATCTGACTTGTCAAATTGGTTATAAAACTATCTTGGAAATAAGTGAACTTTAAGAAATGCTTGACATCTCCCTACATGTATTTTACAAAATATACTCTATATATTAAGGTATTCAATAGCACATGCGTGCTTAATAACAGTTCTGCCGTTTGTAATTTCTCGATCAAAAATTCAATTTTATTGGTAGTTTTATAACAGTAATAAACCCATGAATGAAAATATGAACGGGAAAAAATTAACTATTTCAGAAAATGCAATTTACAAATAACTTATGTTCAAGACGATAAATTTGAACTATGATACTTAGAGAAAGAAGATTGGCGTGAAAAACATGGCAACATTTAGATTTTCCCTCCCGTTGTACAATAATAAGTGCTCAACGTTAAATTCAATGATATTTTGTTTTAGAAAGGTACATTTTTTATGAAAAACAATCAATGTGAGAAATACAATCAGAAGTGGTCGTTATGGTCGTTATTTTAAAATTATTTCATAAAGTAGGCATCACTAGTACTCTTTTTATGAAATAGTTTATGTCATATGGACAAGATGTAACAAGAATGAATGCATGTAAAAGATTTTAAAAGAGTTATGTACAATAATTTGATTCGTTATTGATTTGTTTATATTATGAAATAAAGGTTCTTTTTATTCTCTGGAATAAACGAAAGAAAGTAAGTACTCAACGTTAATGACGTGCCTAAAATCTGTATTCCCAGCTATATATTTGGTATTGGGATGGCGGAAACCTTCTTCCCCTCCCGCTCGCTTCCAAGACATTTCTATGAATAATCACTCAACATGGAGCAATGTCGACATCGTTTTCGTCCAACGTAAAGTGAAGATGGGTTCTACGAAGTATTAAGTCAGCTCCAATTGGTCGAATCTATTCATCCCACGCACTCAATTAAGCCACACCCCCTATCGGTTGCCATGGGTGACACAACTATCACAATAGCAAAGACGATACATCATCGGATAGCTTTGTGGAGGACACTCTAAGATCCGTTATTGGCAAAGATGTCTAGGAATCAGATGCACAATACTAACCACAATATACATTCTTTTTCTAGTGCAGAAGTCATTCACTTTAGGCCATACTGAGTGAAGCATTGTAATATCAAAGTTCTTGAAAATGGGGGCTAAATTTCAAAATAAAACCCCATAAAATATCAATACTCTGATCCCTAAGATCATTGCTTTAATTCACAACACGTTGAACATAGACCAAGTAAGATAAACCTATTAAGGACAAACGAAACTTCTAAAATATGCTACCATTCTGATAGTTTTCAGATCTTCTCAATAAAGACTTTAAAAACAGAAAGAAGTGAGAATATAGAATAGAGAAAGTGGGAACTTAAATAGGCTCACATCCTATTTAACGATAAATTCTGATGGACAAATGATTATGATATTACAAATCAAACAATGTATTGACAAAATATTCTTCAATTATCACGTTTCATTAGTATCAGAAAAAAAATGATTAAAAAAACATTATTCAGTCGCTACAGCAGTCCAATTTCTTTTTTTTTGAAGTTGGACATGCATTGTTGCATGTTACAATGCTACGATCTACGGTAGATCTTAACGTGTTCAGAAATGTCATTAGCTAATGGCCGAATGTCCCGTAAGGGATTAAGACGAAACCCGTAGGGTGATTTAGGGGTGTCTCAATTAAGATTTATCAAAGTTGCCTAATGGGATTCTTAAACTATGTGAGGGAAATCAAGAGTTGGTAAGCACAAACAAACAATATCCATACAAAGTACTATTACATTGTGTTTCCGATCTGAAACACCGACAAATCTGATTAGAATATTACCCCCCCCCCCCCTCCTTCTCTGCCACCGCTCTCCTTCTACAACACGATCCTCTCTCCCATTTGTTTTTTTTTCTCTCACATGCATACACGATGTAACACAAATGTTTTTAATTTCGGTTTTTAACCCCCCCCCCCTTCACCTTTCCTCCTCCGTTTTCGCTTCCTAACCAGCCCTGTAACCAGGGGTTTCAAGTATGGGGTTCGATTCCTTCTATTCCTTGGCTGAAAAGTTTGTTGGGCCGTCCGCCTCAAGGGAAAAAAGGTCAGCAGTCAAGATTGTTGGGTTTTTAGCAGACAAACCTGTTTCTAACCTATTTTTCATGCTTTGGAAAATTGAGGGGTTCGATCGACCCCCACCCCGGCAACGAGCTTACTATCGAAAATTGTCCTTTGTATATTAACAATTGTCTCAATCTGTTTACTCTCTCCTTCCGCTTGGATAACCCGGGTGGTATAATTTCTATTTCACAGTTCCATTCAATAATTCATGACTTCCACTGTCACAAATACTGTCCCATTATTCATAATTCTGATAAAAAAATAGTAATGACAACATCCCTTAATCCCATGGATGGTCCGATCCATAGCCCTTCGGTGAAGCATACTAACTTTGTTTACAGCTCTTTGATAGTATTGTTAGTGACACCCGTTATAGGTTTGAAAAGGGTATTGGGGATGCCATGAAATTTAACCCCTCCAACTGTCTAACAATCCAAAGATCTCTCTTGAAATTCAGGCTTGCGGCTTCCAATCATTTTCCATTCCCATATGTATTCACGACTTTAGGAATTTACCATACTATGGTTGAAATATGATGATATTCGCCCAAATGGGAGACGCATATGACGTGGTGGATTCGGATGCCAGGCAGGCAAGGAGTGGATAGGAAGGAAACTTGATAGCCCACTTTGCGCTGCCAAGCTAAAGGTCCACTTCACCCAAAGAGCCATCTTCTAATCGAAAGTTCATGGGCATCCAGCACTTTCTCCCCATTCCAAGACTAAACGCCTTTTGAATTGGGCAAACTCAACGATAAAGAACTCCACAAGTTTTTATCCATATACGCATGCATTCTTTCTCAGTTTCACCGTGATTTCCAGTGCCTTTCTTTATTGGGACGTTGTTCCTCATGATATGCGAAAAAAAAATTAGGGAACAGCAAACATGAAATCCACCTCCTCATTCATGTCATTTCTATTTATCATTTATGCATATCTTATGCTTTAATTCAACTCGTGCCATGGATTCGGAATATAATGTGTTGCAGGGTACTTAGTATTTTCAAGTTACCTTATGACCACACAATTGCACAATTCGACGTTAAATATACATATCACTATAAACACATATCTAGTCTTATCTAATCTAGATATCTAAATATTATATATAAAAGGATGTACATAATGTAATTTTCTTTGGACTTGGAATTTTTTTTATCTACACGCAAACATCAGGAAGTTATACCCTGATAGGCAACTCCTATCATGCGAATTTGTAACCGAATTTCTATCTATGATCAATTTAGGTCATCGAAGTTCGCTGAGTAAATGAAAATCGAAAATGTCCTTTTCTGGGAACGAATGCAATTCCGTGTGCTCACACATAAACCTCGACAGACTAGAGTTCTGCACTAGCGTCTTGGAAGGAATGATGAGATGGTGATGTTCCATGTGGATATTTTGAAGAAAAAAACCCAAAACATAACCATCATTCGTGGTGATCCACTATAGCATCCAAATAAACACAGTTCAGACTCTGGTGGATATTTTTAATCATATTCGAATCAACCAAGTCCAAGGTTGATGAGGTCGCGTGAGGGTGTGTGCGTGTGTGTGAGGGTTAAGGTGCACGCGTGTGGGTGCGTGTATACGTTAGTTAAATGTGGATGCACAGCCTCTTTCCACCCATGACTGCTTTCGTCATACCGTGGTGTTGATATGACAATATAGTCGGCTTCACAGCCACCAAGGTTATTAGACTGGAGTAGGGTATATAGTAACGTAAAGACGCTTGGTATTAAAGGGGAAATGAATGGTTGAAAACATGAAATGAAATATTTCATTTATTCAGAGTTTATTGATATCAGTCGGTTTACAGATTAGTTTGTATGGATCCACATCCAATAGAGAGATTGTGCTATATTTCTGAGATTCAAATCTCTATTTGTCTATATCAGTTAAAAATTATGAGAGTGAACAATACTTGATCCATGTTTGAACACGGAACCCTAATTTTAACACACCATTTCATGCTTAGTACTTCCCTTGTTAAATCATGCAACATTATTCATACTAGCTCTCAAAGTGTTTTGGGTATTTCAAAGTGACCATTTTTTTTTTTCTTCGTTGACTCTATTTTTTCTTTTATATAAATTCGTTTAACATGTTTAATACATCCTTTTAAGACACTTCTTCCAAAAATGAAACC